>NW_005871329.1:1387956-1492653 GCF_000147115.1 Myotis lucifugus
GCATTTCTCCTTCTCCCAGCAATGCAGGCAGGAGTAATGGTGGGAGAGTGTTCTGTGGCCGCGAACCATCATGGGGATGAGAGCTCCGGATGACGACTTGAAGCAGAAAGACAAAAGCAGCACTGAAGTTTCTGTGGGGCTGCTCCCCCAGACCTGGTCTGCATATCTTTAGATTTCATGTCATCGCATTAAAACAAATCCTTATTTGGTTAAGATATTGTTAACAGATTTCAATTAATGTAGCAAATCACCTGTCATATATGATAAATCTATCAAGTGCAAAAGAAAATGTATATCATAACAAACTTTTCGATGGTAGACAATGACTCATCTCTTAGACAGTGTAGGTCCTGAATACATCCTTACAGAGCAATTGGTTATAAATAACTCTGAATGTTTTATTTGTATATAAACAGAAATGTTGTCTATGCATTACTTTACAGAACACTTCCTTCAACACAATGGTAAAAGTTCAAGAAATGTTTGCTTAAGTGTATATTCAAATTAATGAAAAAACATTATGTTAACCTAAAAATAAAAGGCCCAAGTTAGAGGCAATAAGCATTTAGATGAGAGGATAAAAAAGCTATGGTAGACCTGGCCAGGGGGCTTGGTTGGTTGAGAGTGTTGTCCTGTACAACAAAAGGTTGCAGGTTCCATTCCTGGTCAGGGCACATACCTAGGTTGTGGTTTCCATCTTTGTGACTAGAAGGCTTTCCAGCCCTCTAATTTTAGTCCCTTTGGCCATGAGCTATGGTATTAGTTCCTAGACAGTCATGGGTTCCTTAATTGCCTCTTTATGCCAATTACCTTGTAGGTATTTCATAGGATTCCAAAAGGTGATGGATCTTCCCACATAACATGCAGCAATTCATTCATTCATCAATACATACTAGTATTTATTGAACATCTAGAAAACATCAGACATTGTGATAGAAAAGGGAGACAGAATGAGGCCCTTTAGTAGCACATAGCCTATCAGAGAAATTTGCAATTTAATATGCTCAACTTCTTAGATTCTGGCTTCCTTAATTATTAAAAAAATGGAATATTCTTATCATCCTTTCTGGCATTCTCTCTTAGATAAAAGAAATGACCGTCCTCTCTTGTCTTAGATTACCTTAGCAAAATTGGCAGCCAATAGACTTGTTGAGAGGTTTTCAGCAATTTTGAGCTATCTTAGTGTATGCATATTAAATACAACCACAAATAAAATAATCTAATATGAAGAATAAGGAAAAGCCATCATCTAGAAGACAGATTAGCAATACACTGAAAGGAAAATTAGCAGTGGCTTCCACAAAATTCAAAAGGTTGATATTGTCCTTTGAGGAACAAACTGCAATTAGAAACAATAAAATTCATTACTCTAGATAATAGAATAGATTGGTAGCACTGATTTAAATTCATTTAAACTCATTGGTAGCACTGATTTTAAATTCACTTTTAAAATCACGCTCTTTGTAACTAAATATGTTATTGGGTACATGTGGATAGAAAAAAAATTAAATTTATTTAAAATAAAATTGCCATATATTGTTTTACTTTTTCACATACATTAAAATCAAAGTTATAGTACAGAAAATACCTGGTAAAAATGGAGGAACTATTGCTAGCTCTATGAAACATAAAAACAAAGGTTTTATTTTTCTGGAGGTTTTTCATTCGGTGCTAGTCCCTAAACTGTGCAGAAGCAGGTTTTGGGGATCAAAATCACACTGAGTACTATTTGTAATGGCAAGAAACAGTACTACTGATATTAGTCTTTGACCTCCAGACCTCTCAGTGCAGGAGTTAAGGGAGAGAAGACTCGGGGACAATAGAGTATATCCCTCTCTGTGTCCCAAATCGTGATTTGGGAGCACAATGACCCTGAATTCACTCACCATGAACTTCTGGCCTGTTAGTGTGCTGTAAGGAAAAAGCTTCAGAGTTACATTAATAGAAATTTTATATTAAGAATTTGAACAGATGGCCATGCTGTGAAACTGCTCACACTCAGCCTTACAGACACAGGTTAGACTTGTTGAAACAACCAGGCTTATGAAGGTGTGAGGAAAGTTATATATAATCCAACTGATAAAAGACCAAAGAGCTTCAGTTCCAAAACAAAGTTGTCATTTCCAAACTAGTGGTATGTGTTATATAAAATGTGTTATGTTATGTAATGTGTCAGGTTACATACTATGTGTTATGGTACGTTAAATGGGATCATAACACTGGTTTTAAATTTTTTTAAATTCTCACCTGAGGATATGTTTATCAATTTTTTTTGAGAGAGAAAGGGAGAAAGGGAGAGAGAGAGAAGAGACAGAGAGGGAGAGAGAGAGAGAGAGAGAGAGAGAGAGAGAGAGAGAGACATAGATGTGAAAGAAACATTGATCGGCTGCCTCACGTATATGCCCCAACTGGGGATGGAACTGTGGTATGTGCCCTGACCAGGAAACAACCCTTGACCTTTCATTGTAGGAAATGATGCTCCAACAGACTGAGCCACACCGACCAGGGCAGAAAACACTGGTTTAAACAAAGTTCAACAGGTTGATTACAGGACTTTTCTGAACATTGGCTATCACAATTGGCTCTGTGCCTCATAAGAAGAAACATATCAATAGTCTTTTTCAACAATTGGTAAGAGCAGATCCATTTAACTGATCTACACAAAATATCATTTCAAAATCACTGATTCAGATGAATAAAGAGAATGACTATTTCCCCCTCCTATATCAGATTAATGCTAGATAACAATTAATTGTAAAATTAAGTGTGAGATCTAGACTGTCTAAATCACCACATTTCTTATTTTGAAAATAAAGAAATGGAGGGAATTAAAGGTAAGTTGATCTAACTATACATCACAATTGAGATAGTTTGTATACTACTGGTGGTTGAATAGATAAAGAAAATGTAGTATATACATACAATGGAATTTATTCAGCCACATAAGGGCGGCAACCAATTCATGTATCTCTGTCACAGAGATGTTTTGCTCTCTCTCACTGCCTCTCTCTCTAAAATCAATTTAAAAAAGAAAAATAATATTTCATTATTTTGAATTAAATATGAATATCAAAATAAGTTATTACTGTCTATTAGTTTAATATACAATGTATATAAATAGCTTTATTGTTGTATGTTGCACTAAGTTAGTCTTTTTTTAAGTGCTAAGGCATAATAAAAGAAAGGAAAAATATAATGTATCATATCTAACAGTGATTTTCAGATTTCTGGAATTATTGTACAAATTAACCTACTGCTATATATCAGCTTCCATTGTGTAAATATGGATTTTCCTTTTTAACTACATATAAAATCAGTGTAATACTATTAAATAATGTATGATATCAATTCAGTAAATATTAATAATCATTCAACATGATAGGTGGATAACTATGGGTAATTATTTTTATGGATTTCATTCTTTATAGAGTATTTACTTTGTGGCTCTTCATCATACTTTGAATTATTCTAAACATTTTTAATGTACCTTAGCATTACAATGTGAAATAAAAAAGTGTATCAAAGAAATGCTTACAGTTGCTCATGGCTTTAGTCATTCATTCAACAAATGTTTATTGAGCATATATTGTATATCAGGTAAATTCTAGACCTAGTCCTTGTCCTTAGAATACCAATAAGGTGAGAGAGACAGATTCAATCAAATGACTGCTCAAATTAATTATTGTGATAAAGTTGGAAGGAGAGGGTCAAATTCAGTGAGAAATGCTAATAGTGGATTTTAACTGAGCCACAGAGATCAGGGAAGGTTTCCAGAAGAAGTGTGATATTAGCTAAGACCTTTTAGAAGAGTAGAAGTGAGCCAGGGGAAGAAGATGGGGAGGAAAGAGTATTCCAGGCAGATAGAATAGCATGTGCAAAACACCATTCTAGGAAGTTATATAAAGACTATAAGAAATTAAATGCCATTGAAGTGGACCAATTGCTAGGAAGAGGTGGCTTTGGAGGAGGTAGAGAGGCGAGAGGAAGCAAAGATTGCCATGTAAGCCATTGGGAAGGAAAAGGTTAGTGTCAGCTGTCAACCCACTTCTTCCCTTCCTGGTGCTGTATCAGTGGTTGGGGTGAAAGGTGATTGGAAGTTAGAAGTGGTGATGGAGATGGGAGAAGTCAACAGATTCAAGAGACAACAAGTAAAACTGACAAGACAGATTTGATGAATCTGACATGGAGACAAAGATAGAATAAACTAGAGGCTCAGCGTGCGAAATTGTGAGAGACCCAGACACTCCACGCTGGCGGGAACCAGACTCCCTCCCGCTGCGCTGAGAGACCCATCAATGCACTTCCTGGTGACCGGTCATTTGGTCATTACGGCGTTACAGCATTATGGCCACTGGCTTTTTATAATATAGATCACTTGATTTTTCTGTTTGTGAGGCTTGTGGAGAAGAATGATTGTTAAAAATTGTACCTTGGACTGTAGGAATTCTGAGATTGAATCTATCCCAGCAATCTGCATTTTTTTTTTATAGATTTTATTGATTTTTTACAGAGAGGAAGGGAGAGAGATAGAGAGTTAGAAACATCGATGAGAGAGAAACATCGACCAGCTGCCTCCTGCACATCTCCTACTGGGGATGTGCTCGCAACCCAGTTACATGCCCTTGACCGGAATCGAACCCGGGACCCTTCAATCCGCAGGCCGACGCTCTATCCACTGAGCCAAACCGGTTTTGGCGAGCAATCTGCATTTCAAAAAGCACTAAGGACGATTTTTATGCACAAATCAAATTGAGACTGACTATATTAAAGAGATGCACCAGATCCTTTAAAATACAATTTCAAAGAGAGGGTGGGTAATTGGGAGCCTCAGGCCTAAGTGATGATACCTCTGAGGTTGGTAGTGGTAAGAGGAGGAGAGACAAGGCCAATGCAGCAGGTGCCTAGGGAGTCTGTGATTCCACTTGTCACTTCAGCTGGAGCGACTCAAAGCAGGTTGCTCTGCCCTGGCATCTGGAAGATGGCTTCCAGCATCTCCAGCTGTGACTGCAAATGGACCGACGTCAGCTTAGCCAGCTGCTGTGGACAAACGTTATGCTCCTAATCAATTCCATGAGTCATAAAACCAGTTTAGCCCCTGAAGAATCAGCTAGCTTTCCTGCCAGCAATGCCGCCAACATCCTGCAATCATTTGAACAGAGAATTCATCAGTCATTCAAGAAGCATTCTGTCTTCTTGCTGAGAGCCAAATTGCCGGCTGGGATAGCATTGGAAAGCAGTATTTCAGCATTTTTGATTGCTCACCTGGTAAATTTTATCTGATGCAATTTATGTCATGATCACAGCCTGAAAAACAATTTCTGAAACCCTCATGATAAACTGATTGAGGCAACTTAGATTATAATAACAAAACTGAGATTGTCTAAGGACTTATCTCCGAAAAACTCTTACCCATAAATCTGAGTATTCCTGAACATACATTAGATCAATGTTTCTGAGTTTAAATTCACTATGGGCCAGAATTTCCTTACATTTGATAGTGTTGACCCTACAGGTAAAAGATGTCAGGTTGAGGAAAATATAGATTAGATAAAGTTTAAGTTTTAACCACAATTAGGGAATATAGAAGTGTTAGGTATAAAGCTATAAAACAGTTGTCAGTGTGCAAAGCTTGTATTGCAAAACTCTACTCCAGAGCATACTTACGTTTGTTTTATATTAGCTTTTTTTTCTTGCTTAAAGCATTTCTTCTTTTAATTTTAATCTTGTTTTCTTCGGGTTTTTTTTTTAAGTTCTCCTTCCTTTTTTATTTATTTTTTTTGGTTACTCCTCATCAGAGGATATATTTTCCATTGATTTTTAGAGAGAGTGGAAGGGAGGGAGGAAGAAGAGGAGAGAGAGAGAAAGAGGGAAAGAAAGAAACATCTATGCGAGACACATCGATTGGTTGCTTCCCTCTCAGGATTGAACCTGCAACCCAGGCATGTGCCCTTGACCGGAATCGAACCTGGGACCTCTTGGTTTGCAGGCCGACACTCTATCCACTGAGCTAAACCGTTCAGGGCTACTTCAGGTTTTGGAACTGAAATTCAGGTAAGCATAGTCTGATGTAACCTTGATAGTGTTGCTTTAGCGTCCTAAGAGTTTATTTCTTTGCCTCACAAAATGAAAAAGAATATTGACTGCTTTATCAGTGAACACAAATATGAAGGGTAATATAATGATAATCAATCTGTGAAAATGTTAGGTCTCTAATCTGTGCCAGGTGAAAAAAACAGTTGAAAGAACATCGGTCTGCATGCTTTTGCCAGCAAATAGCAAAATACTGGCTTAAACAATAAGGGGATTTATTTTCTCACCTGAGATTTGAAAGCAAGCAGCTTTTGATATAGTGATTTAATCAAATTATTAAAGATCCAGAGTCTATTCTTCTTTTTACTGTGGCAACCTCAATACTTAGTAAGCTCTTTAAATATTTGTTGAATAATTGGATGACTAATTAAATGAATGAGGACTGCAATAAATTAAAACGTAATAAAATATGGTGCATTTTAATGATATCAGAAAGTAACACAGGAGCGAATAATGTTCACTTAAAGAACCTCTCAGATTGAGTGGATATGCTGCCTGCTCCTCTGGCTTTAGAGCTATTTCAGGCTCTCAAAAGATAAAGCCTGTATAACTCAGAATGCCATAAGTAAGTGGCATTTTATGAATTTTTGGGTTAAAATTGGGGAAGTTCTTTTCTTCATAGTCTTAATGTTCATTTGTTTTTAAAAAATATATAGCTAGCAAATGAAAGCTTTGAAATTTCAAGATACATATTTTATTGTTTGTCTTTATCTTTAAACGTCTGTTTTATTTTTGACCTAAGTAATGCTAGGTAATGAATATGTATTATTTTCAGTGGTTTCTCATCCAGCCCTCTGCTAGGAGTCCCTCTCTTTTTTTTATACTTTCAAGGCAGTCGACACTTTTCTGTCCTTAAGAAGGATGGATGAAGAGAAGTATAGCTTCATAGTCAGGAGTCAGGGCTCACGAAGGGGCAAGATGACTTGAGTACCTCTTTCATAAAAAGATGATTAAACATGATGGTCTCCAATTATAGCTGTTCAGCTTTCACTTGGGACCCTAAGAGATGAGTATCTTAATTCCTAATAGAAATAATAATAAGAAGCAACAAACATGATTTCTCAGGACAGAGAACAAGATATAAAATGTTTTACAATATATATCGTTTTTGTCCCCTTCCTTTATTGAAATCTTTCTGGCATGCATTGGCCCCGGCCATGTGGGACCAGCTCCAGGGATACTCTCCATGAGAACTTCTCATTGTAATGTTGCTACTGTTATGAATCGTAATGTAAATACCGGATATGCAGGATGGTCTTAGGCGACCCCTGTGAAAGGGCCGTTCGACCGCCAAAGGGGTCGAGAATCACAGGTTGAGAACCGCTGTTCTAGATGAAGAAGGAACTGTCCAGAGCCAATGGCCACATGTCTTATCCATAGAGGTAGGGTTTTCTAAGGGCATTTTTGACAATGTAAGGAAACTAGTTTCACTTGCAAGCAGACAGTTTACTATTATGATTAAGATCATAAACCCCTGGAGCCACCAGTCCCCGTGTTTCAAAACTATGTCGGACCCAGTATTGTTGTAAAGAAAAGTGAGTTAATGTCAGTCAAAAGACTAACATATAAAAAAATCACAATTAAATATTAAATATAATCATAGTTATTACTGTTATTATACATCATTTTTTCTGATATTAAACTGAACATTCAGTATAGTAGTTTATTAGGTGACCTTGGTTAAAACACATAGCGCTAAGGGGAGCAAACATATTAAGAACAGTATGCCATATACGCCAGGTCCCTTGAAACATGCTGTGCAGACGTTTCTTCTCTGCAGCGACTGTGTCAAGCAGCAAGGATGGACCGGCTCCCAGCACCCTTGGCCAGAATTGACCTTGGGACCCTTCAGTCTGCAGGCCAACGCTCTATCCACCGAGCCAAACTGGTCAGGGCAATAAGTGATTTCTTAATTTTCTTTACATCATAAAATAGGGAAGAAGAAGTTAAAATATCTTATTCTAGCTGGAAAATGCATTTATTTGGAAGAAAATGAAGCTACTGTTCTTAAAATAATGGTGACAATAATAGAGGGGGCAGCATCAGTATAAAATATACTGGGAGCAATGTGACAAACAGGAAATAGCAAAACAATGAAGTCAGACTTGGAGTCTCATACTGATTCTACCATCAATGAGCAAAATTTGTAAACATATTGAGTCTATTTCCTTCTGTGTAAATTGGAAAAATCCTACCTGAGTTTCTAGTGTGGTTTGGAAGATACAATGTAAAGTATCTTGCACTGAAACAGCCACGTGAAAGGAGTCTCTCTCTTATCCTTCCCTCTGCTTCTCTGGCCCCTCTTGTCTCTGCCTTTTGTCCATGACTTTAGGTCTTTTAGTTGTTTTCTCCACTTTCCATTTGCAATTTCCATTGTTTATGGTTACATTTTATTATAAATACTTAAGATATATTCACCCTAACACAAACACTCAAAGAAAGCATTTCCCCCCTTCATTAAAAAGCTACCTGAGAAATACCTTTTTGATGAAATGTTCATAAGGTGAAATTTTAGGCGTAAGCAATGATTAGAGATGTTTTATATGGATTCCCTACCATTGCTTGACCCTCAAAGGTTTAGAAAGAATATGTATCTGTGGTCTGCATTTCTCACACAAAGGATGCTTAATATATATTTCCAAACTACCTTTCAGGGAACATTTCTCTGAGTGTCATCCATCATCTCTGGCCAAATGACATTTCATTGCAGAGAAAGGCAAAAGTTTCTTCTGTGTCATGGAGATTTGATTGAGAACAGAAGTTAACATGGCTGTGTCTTGCAGGAATGGGCGTGAACTAGCACCACGTTGTACTCAGTCATTGTCTGAAAGCATCATGAGAGAAGTGTGTCACAGCCAAACATTATGAAGGATCTAGAGAGATAGCTGGGACTATCAGTCTACTTTTCTCTGTTGAGTAAGAAATTTGAGTGGTAATTTTCATGGCCACTTTAGTCCACCTCTTGTACCATACAGATATTTTCCATGTACCTTCCTGTGGAGGTTTCTACATGGTCTTCATGAGTATTGCTTCCTGAGGGGAAACTTGGAAGAAGGAAGTTAATGGGATGAACTGCAATTCTTGTTGCTATAGTTGGTCTTGCAGTCACAACTGGTACTCATGATCTGCCTCTACTTTCCAAACTAAATCCTCTGATCTACTGCTGTCACTGCGGCTAGTTCTAGTGGCTGCCAGGTAAACGAAAGGTATTTCTGAGATGCTTTCTCAGGATGGGGTTTCACATAAGTCTGTTCCCAGCTATGATATCAAGGAAGTACCAATGTGCAGCCAAGTGGTGACTTGGGGCCGCTCCTCCAATATATTTATTTTATTGGAAACACAGACCATTACAGAGGTCTCCAATTTAATGCATATTCTGGATTCTCAAGGATGGCATGGGCTTCAGTTGTGTCCTTCAAAACTATGAATTCATGCTGTTTCAGTACCGTATGAGGCCATTGAATTCTGAGTAGGGCAGCATGTGATAATACCACGCATCCCATGGTCATAGAGCCACTCCAACACCCATTTTACTATGAGCAGATCTCCTATTTTAATTCTCTTTTGTTTGCAATTCTGGGCTTACAAAATTCCTCAGATAATAGTGTTACTGATTTCTATGGGTGGGAAGGCAAATATATGCACAGAATAGTATCCATCCCTCTGAGGATGAACCACTGACTCTTTCAGAACATATAAGGTCCAGTGTAGTTGACTTGCTCTCCAAGTGGCTAGGGGTTAGTCTTCATGAAGAAAGGTGCCATATCAGGGGCTCAGCAATTGTTTCTGTTGCTGACAATTTCAACAGGCAGAGAGGGCAGTAGCTAGTTCAGCCTTGGTGAGCTAGTTCACATTTCTGGGCCCATGCATATCTCTCCTCTTTTCCACCAGGACCACTTTGTATATATATTGTGCCATTTTCACAGTGACCAATGGTAAAGAATAGCTAATGTCAACTGGTCAAGTATTTTTAACTAATTGTTTGTTCAGTTCCTCTGATCCATTTAGTGCATATATTCCGGTGGGTATTAAATTGTGACACAAAAATTGTTACACTGTGTGCACACCCCCACATGTACATCTACATGACAATATTCAAGACTTTTTAATCTAATCTTCTAGTTTTGTTTTGTTTTTGTTTTTTCTTTCAGGCACCTAACCAGAGGCCTGGTTATTGGTTTCTTCCCAGGGATATGTATGTATGTATGTATGTATGTATGTATGTATGTATGTATCTACTATTGATCTATCTTTTCTCTTAGGCTACTTCTTCTATAAAAAGTGAATGGCCAGGTGTACTGCTTATTTGGGAATATTTTGTCTTTTACTCTATCTTGCAAGATTAACCTTGAATGTGGTTATAATATAGCCAACATCTACTTTCATCTTGTGTCCCATATACTGAGCTAACTCAATGGGAAACTAAACTTGAAGCTTTTTCCTCCACATTCAGCTGGTTATGCAGGACCCTCTCCTTTCTCCCTCCCAATATGGCCACAGGTGCAATCTGGGGAAAGTTTACTGGTATAGTTGTGGAAGATGACATGACGATTTGGTGCTACAACATCATCACATCATGTTGATCATACAGAATGGGTATGAGGTGGCTTGTATACTATAGGCCAGTGATGGCGAACCTATGACACGCGTGTCAGAGGTGACACGCGAACTCATTTTTTTGGTTGATTTTTCTTTGTTAAATGGCATTTAAGTATATAAAATAAATATCAAGAATATAAGTCTTTGTTTTACTATGGTTGCAAATATCAAAAAATTTCTATATGTGACATGGCACCAGAGTTAAGTTAGGGTTTTTCAAAATGCTGACATGCCGAGCTCAAAAGGTTCGCCATCACTGCTATAGGCAATGCATTCTAGAAGGTGGGAAATTTAACCTAAAAACTTAGATTTTGCTTCTGATGTGCTTTAGTATATTTGGATAGTGTAAATGGCTGTAGGTTCTTTAATGGAAGGACTGGGCAACTCGTATTTGCCACAGTATTACAAGGTTGTCCTCTTAGGGACCTGCCTACTTTATTAGTTGACAACTTCTGAATCTGATAATTGGCTCAGGTCTGGAACTGAGCAAGAGATCATAGCTTTTATTTGAGGTGACAGCTCTCTCTCTCTCCTGTTTGTCTATTCTTGTCATTTTCTGGCTATAGATGTTAAGCTATAGTGTTTTTGGCTCTCTGTCCATTTTTCCTCTAGGGATATTATGCACTATTAACCATTTTCATAACACCATGTTATGTGGGCCAAGACTTCTTGGATGTCCCTCTGACCTTGATGGTTATTATGATCATTTAGTCCTCCTGCTTTCTGGCTGTGAAATGCCACCACCTGGACTCTATTAGTTCAAAGCTGCTTTACCTCCATGAATATTAATGAGCCCTCGCCTGATCGCTTTTACCATCAGCTCTGGTCTGCAGAGGTGAGCCACCACTAAACTGCCTAGTGACCTTGACGCCCTTCTCACCAGTCATTCCTGATAGTCTTGGTAAATGGTATTTCCTACGAGCTTTCCCTGGATTATATTCGTAGAGTGTCTTATATCCATTTCAGCATCCCCACTTCTTTAATCTTTCTATTTCTTGATCTATATTTCTGAAAAATCAGGCATTTCCCCTTAACTCAGAGTAGGACATTGGTTTCTCCATACTTCCTAGGGCCTCCCATCACTGATTTTGCAACATCCTCTGGGGTCTTTGCCAGAGTGTTAAACCTGTATCCCAATAAAGTGCCCTAAGTCAATGAATTCTTGTTTATTCAGTGTTATGTTCAATTCTCTTGATCAAGCACCCTTAAAATCTAATCCCAGGAGCATTCCTATGCCTCCTACTGGAACATATTAACTAGTTTCTGTAGCCACTTTAGGATACATTATTTTTTAATCCCTTTGTAGGTCCATTACATCCCCAGCCTGATTGCACTAGGATTTAAACTTAGATGCCTGCAGGATAGACAGGAGAGTTGTGTGGCTTCAGAAGGGGACACCTGTTAAGGTGTGGGAAAGTGGCATCTTCAATGTCTTCTCTGAGGAATGGCCAAGAAGTTCCTTTTGCTTAGAGAATAGAAAAAATGTGGGAAAATATTGGGAGGTGATTTTGAAGATGATGATGTAGTCACATTAATATTGAAAAAAAATTGAACAATAAATAGCTAGCAGGAGTTTTTAATCTGACAGCCAATGTAATTACTAGAAAGTTCTTACATATAGTTAAGTACAAAAATATAAACAAGTATATTAAAACTAAGCCAAAATATCCAGTTGATAAAATATTTACATTTATATATATTTTATATATCTCAAAGCAAATAAAGATCCAGGCACTAAATTATTTAAAATATCAAAATATTTGGGAAGTAGTATTGAGAAGGCAATTTATAACATCAAATGCTTACATTAGAAAAGAGAAAAATGTCTCATTAGAACCTAACTTGCTATTCAGGAATCTTGAAAAATAAAAGCAAAATAAACTTAAATCAAGCAGAATGAAGGAAATAATAAATATAAGGGCAGAAATCAATATAATTGAAAACAGAAATTATAGAGAAAAATCATTAAATAAAAACCTGGTACTTTGAAAAAAAAACAATAAAATTGATAGCTTTCTAGCAAGACTAACAAGAATAAAAATGCAGAAGCCACAAATCTCCAATAGCAGGAATAAAAGAGGGCATCACTCCAATTCCATAGTTATTAAAATGATACTAATAAGTTAATACTGTTGCCCTAACCAGTTTGGCTCAGTGGATAGAGCGTCGGCTTGTGGACTGAAGGGTCCCAGGTTCGATTCCGGTCAAGGGCATGTACCTTGGTTGCGGGCACATCCCCAGTTGGGGGTGTGCAGGAGGCAGCTAATCAATGTTTCTCTCTCATCGATGTTTCTGGCTCTCTGTCCCTCTCCCTTCCTCTCTGTGGAGAATCAATAAAATATATTTTATAAAAATAAGTTAATACTGTTAACAACTTTATACTCATAAATTTGAAAACTTAAAAGGGCTAATTTCTTGAAAATTGCAAACTACTCAAACGCAGCCAAGATGAAAGAGATTATTTGAATAATCCTATAATCACTAAATAAATTAAACAAGTGATTAAAAAGATCTCCTGAAAAATATGAAGGTCTTGATGGTTTCACCAGAAAATAATACCAACTATTTATAGAATTAACATAAATTAAGAAAAAACCCCTTTCAGACAACAGAAGATGAGAAAACATTCATTTCATGTGGCCAGTATCAGCACACCAAAAGCAGACACAGCACAAAAAGTAGAAAATAATGAGTCAATAGTTATGAACACAGATGCATAAATATTATCAAATAGAACCCACAATGTATAAAAATAATTATACACCATAACCAAATGAAACTTATTCTATGTATTCAAGGCTGCTTCAACATTTGAAAAAAAAAGTGCAATCCATCGTGTCAACAGACAAAAGAACAAAGTCATCTGAATATATCAACTGGGACAGAAAAAGCATTAGACAAATTCATCACTTATTCATGATAAGCTCTCAGCAAGTTAAAAATTGAAGAGAATTATCTTAATTTGAAACATGACAAAGTACATGTACCAAAAAGCCATAGCTACCATCACACTTAATGCGTAAAGACTGAATGCTTTTCCCTGATGACCAGGAATGAGTGATGACATAAGCAAGCAAAACAAAGTGCTTGCAGAAGAAAGAAGACAGTCCCAATTTGCAGATGACATTATTGTCTACATATAAAATCCCAAGGAATCGACAAAAACAGTCCTTGAACTAAAGAGTAATGCCAGTGAGGTTCAGGATACAAGATTAACACATGAAAATAAATCACATTTTTTATATGTTAACTACAAACAGCTACAAAGACTGGGTGCCAAAAGTAAAAACGCAGTACGGTTCACTATAGCTCAAAATAAAAGGAAATACTTATACTCTTAAAAAAACATAAACAGAATTAGTATGCTGACAATTATAAAATACTGGTCAATAAATCAAAAAGACCTAAATAGAAGAAGCATACTGTCTTCAGAGATTGAAAACTCAACATAGTAAAATTGTCAGTTATCTCAAACTGAGCTATAGGTTTAATGCAATATCAAAGAAAAGCACAGATGGGTGTTTTGTAGATGTAGAAAAGCTTATACTAAAAAGTTATGTGGTAAAGCACAAGCCCTAGAATAACTAAAACAATATGGAGATAGAAAAAAGTGGTAGGAGGTACTCAATTCTATATTAAGGCTTACTTTACAGCGACAATAATCAAGATAGTGTGGTATTAGCAAAGGAATAGATTTCATAGATCAATGGGACAGAATAGAGAACACAGATATAGACCCACACAAATATGCAGTATATTTGACAAAGATGCTAAAGCAATTTATAGAGGAACAATGGTACTGAAGTAATCTATACTAATAAAAGAGTAATATCCTAATTAGACCAGGAGACCTTCTGGAGACCTTACGGACGTCCTTCTGGACAAAGCCGGGGGCTTGGCTGGCCTGCAAACCACCTCCAAGTGGCCCTCAGCCCCTCACTCAGGCTGGCCACGCCCCCCAGCAGGGACCCTCACCCTGATGGGAGTGTGGCCAGCCTGCAAACAGCCATCAACCCCTTGCCCAGGCCCACCCTGCCCCCAACGGGGATCTTCACCCCGATGGGGGCATGGCCAGCCTGCAAACAGCCATCAGGCCCTCAGCCAGGCCAGCCACGCCCCCAGCAGAGACCCCCACCCTGAAGGGGGTGTGGCCATCCTGAAAATGGCCCTCAGCTCCTTGCCCAGGCCAGCCACACCCCCCAGCAGGGACCCTTACCCCATGGGGGCATGGCCAGCCTGTAAATGGCCATCAGCCCCTCACCCAGGCTGGCCACAACCCCCAAAAGAGACCCCCACCCCGATGGGGGTGTGGCCGGCCTGCAAACCACCCAAGGCCCCTCGCCTAGGCTGGCCCTGCCCCCCAAGGGGACCCCCACTCTGATCCGGGACCCCCTTCAGGGCAGACCAGCTGGCCCCCACCCTTGCACCAGGCCTCTATCTATACTAATAAAAGGGTAATATGCTAATTAGACTGGGAGACCTTCTGGACATCCTCCTGGACAAAGCCATGGTAGTGGGGCCGCGGCAGAGGCAGTTAGGGACGATCAGGCCAGGAGGGGAGGCCAGTTGGGGGTGATCAGGCTGGTGGGGGGGAAGTTGGGGGCGAGCATGTTGGCAGTGGGGGGTAGTTGGGGGTGATCAGGCCGGCAGGGGCGTGCAGTTTTGTGCATGCAGGCTGGCAGGGGGAGCAGTTGGGGGCGAGCAGGCTGGCAGGGTGGGGGAAGTTGGGGGTGATCAGGCCGGCAGGGGAGGAAGTTGGGGGTGATCAGGCCAGCAGGGGGCGGCAGTTGGGGGCAAGCAAGTCAGCAGGCAGAGTGGTTAGGGGCGATCAGGCAGGTAGGCAGGTGAGCAGTTAGGAGCCAGTGGTCCTGGATTGCAAGAGGGATGTTCAACTCCCGGGGGGTCCCAGATTGGAGAGGGTGCAGGCTGGGCTGAGGGACACCCCCCCACTCCGTGCAAAAATTTCGTGTACCGGGCCACTTAGTTAGACATAAATAGGAAAGAAAAAGAATGAAAAAAATTAACTAAAAATGGATTGCCTTGGCTGGTTTGGCTCAGTGGAGAGAACATAAGTCTGCGGACCAAAGGGTCCCAGGTTCGATTGGTCTAGGGCACATGCCTGGGTTGCGGTCTCAGTCCAACGTGCAGGAGGCAGACAACTAATGATTCCCTCTAATCATTGATGTTTCTATCTCTCTCTTCCTCTCCCTTCCTTTCTGAAATCAATAAAAATATATTTTAAAAAATGGATTATGGGCTTAAATGTATACTAACTATAAAACTATTTTTAAAAATAGAAGAAATTTTTTTCTTTATTGTTGCCAGGGCAAAGATTTTGACACCAAAATAAAAAAAAAAGAAATAAAAGAAAAAATGGATAAATTAAACCTCATCAAAATTAAAAAAAACCACAAACTTTTGCTCTGTGAAAGACCCTGTAGAGAGAATAGAAATACCAGGTACAGACTGGAAGAAAAATGTTTGTAAATTAAATGTCCACCAAGGGACTAAGGCCTAGAATATATATTTATGAACTAAAAATAATCAACATTAAAAATCCAATTAAAAAATGGACGAAGACATGCAGAGGACTTTTACTGAAGAGGATATAGAGATAACAGATAATTACATTGAAAAATGTTCAAGTCATTTAGTCATTAGGGAAATGCAACTCATCCTTTCAAAGAAATATTAATACACACTTATCAGACTGGATAAAAACACCAATAAAGGTAATGCCAAATACTGGCAGGGATGTGGAGAAACTGATCACTTATATATTGCTGGTGGGAATGTAAAATGGTGCACTTACTCTGGAAAATAGTTTGGCAGTTTCTTATAAAACTAAGCATGCAATTTTCCTATGCTCCAGCAATTGTATTCTTTGTCATTTATCACAGAGAAGTAAAAACTTATATTCACATACCAACCTGTACCCAAATGTTCATAGCAGCTTTATTCATAACATAAAATCGTTAAATAGCCCAGATATCCCTCAACAAGTGAATGGTTAAATAAACTATGGAATACCTATACTATGGAATATTGCTCAGCAACAAAAAGGAATGAACTATTGTTAATTCAACAACCAGAATGAATCTCTAGGGAATTATGCTGAGTGAATTATGCCAATTCCTAAAGGTTACCTAATGCATGATTCTATTTATATTACATTTCTGAAGTGACAACATTATAGAAATGGAGAACAGATTAGTGTTTGTCAGTAGTTGAGGGTGGGAGGGGGCAGACATGTCTAGTGGGAAGTTCAGCGTGGTTATAAAAAGCCAACACGAGGGTGCTATGGTGATGACACTATTCTGTATTTTGGCTGTGGTGGTGGATAAACAGACAATGACAAATTGTATAGGGCTCAACACACACACATATACAATGAAATGGGCTATTTGAATAAGATCGTGGATTATATTAATGTCAATCCTTGTGTAATGTACTATAGTTTTGCAAGGTGTTACTATTGGGGGAAACTGGGTAAAGGATATGTAGGATTTCTTTCTATTATTTCTCAAAACTTCACATGAATCTACAATTATTCAAATAAAAATTTACTTTAAAAATTGACTAGAGGTACAGGTACATTGTCAGTTTGAGGGAGGAAGATATGTTTGAGTAAATCTATCTATATAAAACCCTAATATATAAATCGACCAAACGGCGGAATGACTGGTGGAACGACCAGTCACTATGACACGCACTGACCACCAGGGAGCAGATGCTCAATGCAGGAGCTGCCCCCTTATGGTCCGTGCTCTCCTACAGCAGGAACACTGCTCAGCCAGAAGCCAAGCTCATGGCTGGTGAGTGCAGTGGTGGTGGTGGGAGCCTTTCCTGCCTCTGAGGCAGCGTTAAGGAGAGGCAAGCCAAGTGCTAAGGAGTGAGCAGGCGGGTGGTTAGGAGTGAGCAGCTGGGTGGTTAGGAGCAAGCAGGTGGGCAGTTAGGAGCGAGGGGTCCCGGATTGCTAGAGGACACAGGCCAGGCTGAGGGACAACCTCCCCTCCCGTTCACAAAATTTTGTGCATCGAGCCTCTTGTTATGAAATAAGAAGGTACATCTTGGTTTTAAAACATGCTAACAGTTCCCATTTCTAGAAATCTTTCATAAAAATTAGTTAAGTCCCGAAGCAGAAAATAGAGGGTAAAAATATTTCTTAAAGTTGGTTTTTGAAAAAGAAAGATGTTTCAGGGTAGAAGACATTGCATGACAAGACGAGTTGAGAGCTGATGTCCTAAACATCACTCATTAGATCAGAGCAGTCAGGTACAAAGTTTGTATCCCCTTGGTAACTTTGCCAATACAATCTTACAAAACACGCTGGAAACCCAAATTTATTCCTCTGAATGGCATTCCCCAGATACCAGAAAATTCCCAGGACCTAACAAAAGCTGAGAAAAATTTCAGATATTATCAATATTCCACACAGAACAGAGAACAACAGCAGAAAGAAATTAAAAACGTTGTAAGGAGTTCATAAACGCAAATATAGAGAATGCTTTGGCCGAACTGAAACAAGTGAAATTGGTGCTGGCTAAATGGCTAGAGAGAAGTAAATAGGAATCTCTCAACTGTGAAATGTGTGAATGTCTTCTGACTGCTCCTCAGACTTCCTCAAAAACCCAGTCTCTATCTGTGCTTTTAAAATTCTGGTCCTGTTCTCATCCTACTTGAATGGCTGAAGGATCTGAGAATAAGAAATGGCATCAATTAAAATTTGTCTAAAATGTGGAAGTTACTGCAAGTACGTATCATAAAATATGAAAGCACTGCAAAGGCTTAAGAGACTCGACAACGTGTCTGTGTCCTTAATAATCTAAAGTCCTGGGCGCAAGTTCCTTTTCCATAGAAAATATCTGTGTATTCTTTTAGTCAATTTCGCCTCGCATCAAATAGCATTTTTAACTCTTGTGACAAAGGCTCATTTATCTCCCAGTGATTTGACAGGTAGCTTTCTTCTGGGCAGTAATTAGGTAGGCATTGCTGACCCATTTCCAGTCGGGGCTCCCAGTGCTTCCTTAAGAAGGTTCTTCTAACTGCAGCACCAGGAAAATGGTGCCAACTTTATCATTTGAGTGCTAAAGGGAACATCTGCCATCAACAACGGAGTTGTAGCATGTTAGAAAGCAGGGCAGGCTTCACGGACTTGCGCCCTGTGTAATCACACAAGGCCCCTTACTCAAAAGGGCCTGCACTTGGTTTAATCCTCTGCTCTCACTGTTTTGAAATTCTTAGTAATTTGTGAACAAGGAGTGCATTCAGGCTTTTGACATTAATCGATTTTTCATAGATACTCTTTTATCAGGTTGACTAAGCTCTTTTCTATTCTGGTTTAAGAGTTTTCTGTTTTGTTTTGTTTTTAATTATGAATAGATGAGGTTTGTCAAACCTCATTTGTATCTATTGATATGACTATAGAATTTTGTTCTTTAAATTGTACTTGCTCATGGTGTTTTTATATGTTGTTGGAATTTGTATTTTGTTGAGGACTTTCTGTCTGTAGTCATAAGGGATATTGGCCTATAGTTTTCTATTCTTATTATATCTTCATTTGGTGGTTTTTTATTAAATAACGAGTTGGGAATTGTTCTCTGCCTACCTAAAATTTAGAGGAGTTCTTACATTACCAGCATTATTTTCCCCATAAATGAGTCATAGTATTCGACAGGGCAACCATCCAGGCCTAGGCTTTTTATCTTGAAAACTTTTAAATTAATAATTCAATTTCTTGTTATTTTTCTTTCAGAAGTTCCATTTCTTTTTGATTCAGCTCCAGTAATTACTCTCTTTCTAGGAATTTTTCTAATTAATTTAAGCTATATATATATTACTCCTTTATAATCCATTTTATTTCTCAAAGGTCAGTAGTAATCCTTCTGTTATTCTTAATTTTAGTAATTTGATTTTTTTCACTCTCTCCCTCTTTTATTTTTACAAAATAATTAAAGGTCAATATTATTATTCTTTTCAAAGAATCCACTTTTGCTTTCATTGGTTTTCTCTATTGTTTTTCTGTTTTCTAGTTCATTGGTTTTCATCCTAATTTTTACTATTTTCTTCCTCGGGTTAGTTTTGGTTTAGCTTGTTCCTCCCCCCCACTCCCCCCACCCCAACCCAGTTTCCTAATGTGGAAGATTAAGTTATTGATTTTTATATCTTTCATCTTTTCTAATATAGACATTTATATATTTTTATATATTTATATATTATTTCCCTATAACACTGCTTTAGATTAATACTATAAATTTTGATATGTTGCATTTGCCTTTTCATTAAGTTAAAATATTTAAAAATATACATTGTGATTTACTGTTTGACCAATGGGCTCTCTATAAGTGTGTTAACTGGTTACCAAATATTTTCTAATTTTATTCTAATTCCGGTATAATTTCACTTTGCTCAGAAAATACTTTTTTTATGATTCCAGTTCTTATAAATATATTGAGATGTATTGAGACTTTTCTATGGGCTAATTTATATGCTAACCTGGTGAATGTTCCACATTTACTTGTAATGAATTATTCTCTGGTACCACAGTGGAGTGTTCTATAGATGTAAGTTAATGTAACTGTTAGTCTTATTCATTCTTCTTATCATTACTGTTTTTCTGTTTAACTATTCAATCAATTACTGAGAATGGCTATTGAAGTCTCCAACTTATTTGTTATATTATCACCTCCATTTAATTCTTTTAATTTATTGCTTTATGAATTTTGTGCTTTGTTTTTAGATGTGTTTTTATTTGGAATTGCTTTATCTTCCTAATGAATTTACTATTGTTTTCATTATAAAACATACCTCTTTCTTTTTATTAACATTTTAAAAAATTCAAGTAAATTGTGACTCATATTAGTAAAGTCACTTTAGGACTATTATGGTTAATATTTTATAGTGGATCTTATTTCATTCCTTTACATTCAACAAGTTTGTGTACTTGAATCTAAAGTGTGAATAGTCCCACAACCATTAATGTTCAGTGTATCAGAGTTCTCCAGAAAATCAGGACAAATAGGATGTCTATCTATCTATCTATCTATCTATCTATCTATCTATCTATCATCTATCTATCATCTTTCTGTCTATCTATCTATCTATCTATCATCTATCTATCTATCTATCTATCATCTATCTATATATTTATTTGTATGAAAAGAGACATACAGATTATGATTATTACAATAGCTTTATTAACTTGAAAGAATGTCACAATGGCACAGTGCACTTACTTTATTATAAAAATATTGGCTTACATGAATATGAAAGCTAGCAAGTCCAAAATTTATAGATGGGAAACCCAGGACAGCTAGTGGTGCAGATGAAGTCCCAAGGCAGTCTGCTAAAAAATTCTCTCTCTATTTTTTAAAAATATGTTTTTATTGATTTCAGAGAGAGGGAGAGAGAGAGATAGACACATCAATGATGAGAGAGAATCATTGATTGGCTACCTCCTGCCTACTCCCTACTAGAGATTGAGCCTGCAATCCAGGCATGTGCCCTGACTGGGAATCGAATTGTGACCTCCTGGTTCGTGGGTCGATGCTCTAACATTGAGCCACACTGGTTGGGCTAAAAAATTCCCCCTTATTTGGAGAAACTGGTCTTATTCTATGTAGGCATTCAACTGATAGGATGAGGCCTACCCATATTATGGATGGCTGTGCTATGCAGTGAATCATAAAAACACATATGGTATCTGTCTTTGTGGAACCTATAGAACAGAGAGAGGGTGAAGCAGATATGGGGGACAAACAAACATGCTTAGGAAGTCAAGCACATTATGTTGAAAAAAAAATGAGGTATTATGAAATCCTATGAAGGGACCTGACTCATTATGGAACATCCAGGAAGTCTATTTTAAGAAAAAGCCATGTGAGTTGAGAGCTGACAGCTGAATAAGAATTAGTAGGAAAAGTGGGTTGAACAGAATATTCCAGGCAGATGGACAAAAGGACAAATGCAAAGAGAGAGTATGGTATTCTAAAAGTTGCAAGAAGTTCTAGGGGTTGAAGAAGAAAATGAATTGGGGAGAGTGAGTGAGTAATAATACCTTTATTTTTAAAATATCACTTTTGCCAGGTAAAGAATGAACTAATATGAAGCAAGAATCAAAGTGGTGAAAGCCATTATTAGCTAACTATTAGACTGATCCAAGCAAAGGCTGAAGGTAGGTGAAACTGAGGGTGGAGTTATTAAGATAAGAAGGCAGTTTTGAGAGATATTTAGAAGGTGATATCAACAACACATGAAAAAGTATTAGCTATGATGGTGAGAAACTAGGAGTGATCAGGGTTAAATGCTACATTAATGACTTGTACAATTATACAAATTACTAGAGGCCCAGTGCACGAATTCATGCACGGGTGGGGTCCAGCTGGCCTGACCTCAATCAGGGTGGATCAGGGCCGGGCCTATAGGGAGGAGGAGATGGCAGGAGGTTGGCTGGCTGGCCTGCCCCAATCAGGGCCCGATCAGGGTGGCTCCGACTGAGGGAGGGGCCGTGGGCGATTGGCCGGCCACCCTGCCCTCGATTGGGGTGGAAGAGGCTGATCAGGGGCAGGGCCAGCCAGGAGGGAGGGGTTATGAGAGGTTGGCTGCTGGCCACACCCCCTGATCCAGCCGATTTGCTGGCTGCAGTGGGCATCATAGCGACTGGTCATTCTGGTTGTTATGGTGTTCCAGTCGCTGGCTTTTTATATATATAGATGGCTTTCCTCATTAAGATATGTAACCTTGGATAAGAAACAGTTTTGAAAGGAAGATTATCTACTGAGAGGTGGGTTATCCAGCCTCATGTGCAGAATTATTAGTGGGTCTTTGTAAAGGTCTCCCCCCACACAAAAATAATGATTGCTGTCGACCTAGTGCTTTCATTCTCTATTTAAGAATTAAAGTGAGAGCTTTAATTCCTTAGTTAATAACTTAGTCACCATCTGTCAAATGCTAAACACATAGGGACTACTTCCATTTAACCAGCAACTCTTTATTTATAACTGAGGTTGAATGTGCTTACTAGTTTAAGATGCTCTCCTGAGATTAGGTTATAATCAAGGAGAGTAGGGAATCAAAATAATAGTTTATGGCCCTGGCTGGATGGTTCAGTTGATTGGAGCATCCTCCCATACATGAAAAGGATATGGGTTTGATTCCTGGTCAGGGCACATACCTACGATTCATGTTCAATCTCTGGTCAGGGTGCATACAGGAGGCAACTGATCGACGTTTCTCTCTCAAAAAAAAAAAATCAATAAAAACATATCCTTGGATGAGGATTAAAAAAAAAAGATGGCTTATGAAAGAAATATGTATATATTTACATATATATACACTTATATATATGTAAATGCAGACCTTTTCTTTATAATTTCAATGTCATCATTTTGGTTTTTATCCAGCATTATGGATAAATGACATAATTCTGAACTTTGGGTTTTCAAAAAGTCATATCAGTATCTCCATGCTCAGGGCACCCATAAATTTTATAATTATCCCTTCTTTATTTTAGTCCAAGTAATGCCATTATTAAAGAGAATAAATGTGAGTGCATTAAAAAGTAATTTATTAAGCACATTTATTAATCCTCATATTTCTTATTACAAACTGCCTAGATACAGAAAGTTTCACACTTGAACTTATTATGCTACATTGATTTAAAAGATATCACTTCCAATAAAAACTAAAAAACCTCAGAGAGTATTTTGGGAAAGGGAGCATTCTTTATTGATCTTGTGACACAAGACATATCAGTTCTCATGTATCTCGTTTATTCTTAAGTATGTCTCTATTAATAATGTAAAGTGTTTGATGGAAAGTGCTTCATAAATAGATTCTTCCAATTCTGAATCAATATCTTCACTTAATTTTTTCTCTGTTATTGATATTCAATGACAGAATAAAATTCTGTATGGATCAAGGACATTTCCTTACAAATATACCAGTGTTGGAAAGCTTACATTATATCATATGACTTTAGACTAAGAGCAAAAATAGATACCTTTTGCTATGTTTTTTAGTTCTACCTCTACATCTCACCTTGCCTCTATTTTTTGTCTCGTAAACTCTCTTAAGGTTGACAACTGCTTATGCAACTGTTCTCTCAGAGACTTTTGTAAATATCATTGAGACACTTTTCTGGCTGTGAAAAATGCTTTGGGTGGCTGCCTAGCCTGGTCTCATTAATATGCATCCGCATTGCCCTCCTGTGACAGGCAGCAGAGAAAATACAGAGACAGGAGGGTGGGGGATTAAATAATGTGAATTTTCCTCTGGTGACAAGAAGATGAATCAAATAACCACAGTGGTCTCTGAATGTCTATTTTTATTCCTCATTTTGGGAATTTCCCTAGCAGGTAAGGCAAACCAGAAAATATAGAAAATTTATTGATACTGAGGTCAATTTTTCACAGAATGGGTATAAGATTTACCCTTGATTTCTGAATAAGGGAATATTTTAAAAAAAGAAAAGTACAAGTACTTAAATACTTAAACAATAATTTTTGTTCAATGTTGAAGAAGATAATTGAAAAGCTTTACTGATTGGAAACTTTGGCTCTTACAGTTCATTGTACCCTTATCAAGTATATTTGTTCTCGTTCTTGATGTTAACATTAATTCCTTTCATAAATCGTTGCTTTTATCATAACTTACTTATTTAAAAAATTTTGGTTCTCATTAAATGGGTCTATTGAGTTTGGAAAGACAATTTGAAGAGCATTATATGGCTGCATTTTTCAAGGTAAATAAAGAGAAAAGTTGTATTAGAATCAAGATAGTGTAAGGGCTAGAAACAGAGACTATAATATTAATTGCGCTTCTACAAGACATACTCAGAGATCACTCTTAAATAATACTTTGTTGCTCAAAGCAACTGACTGTGGGTCCATCCTTGAGGAAAGGGAAACCAGATAAGACTGAGTCAAAGCATAGGGATAAGATCTCCACAGAAATCAAGGGCTATTCTTTGTACCTATATACTAGGTGTACCGGTTAATAATTCGGATTTTGTAATCAAAGAAAACATGATAATTTCAAGAGAAACATCAAAAGTGCTTTATTCAAAGTAATGTCCATTGCTAGCTGCACATTTCCCCCATCTTTCAGGTAATTTGTGGATACCATCCAATAGAACTTTTCTTGTTTTGAGGCAAACCATTCAGAGACCCAATTTTCCACTTCTTCATATGTTTTGAAGTGCTGCTCAGAAAGTGCATGTGCCATCAATCAGAACAAGTGGTAATCTAAAGGAGCAAGGTCTGGTGAATACAGCAGGTGGGTTAATACTTCCCAGGCAAGATCTTTTAATGTGTCTTTAACTGGTTTTGAAGTGTGTGATGGTGCGTTATCATGAAGCAAAATTACTTTGCCGTGTCTTCTGGCCCATTCTGGTCGTTTTATGATAAAAGCGTGGTTCAAATTGATTATTTGTTGTCAGTTGTGATCAGTATTAATGGTTTCACCTGGTTTTAGAAGCGCATAATACACCACACCTTCCTGATCCAACCAAATGCAGAGCATTGTCTTCTTTCCGAAGTGATTTGGCTTTGCAGTCATTGTTGATGGTTGACCTGGATTAACCCATGATTTTGTGCATTTGGGATTCTAAAAATCAATCCACTTTTCATCACCAGTCACAATTCAATGCAAGAAAGACTTTCTTTCATGCTGTTGAAGCAACATTTTACTGATGACTTTTCGGTTTTCCATTTGTCTTTCATTCAGTTGATGTGGCACCCATTTTCCTTCCTTTAAAATCTTTACCATTGCTTGTAAATGATTGGAAATTGTTTGCTGAGCAACATTTAATCTTTCTGCAAGTTGTTTTCGAGTTTGACATGCGTCTTCATCCAATAATGCTTGTAATTGTTGGTCTTCAAATGTTTTTGGTTGACCTGGACGTTCTTTGTCTTTCACATCAAAATCATCACCTTTAAAGCATTTAAACCAGCGTTCACAAGTATTTTGAAATGGAGCATGTTCACCATAAGCTTCCCGAAGTATTCAGCAGCACTTTTCTTCAAAATAAAGTAATATATTAAAACTTCCCGCAAATGCTCATTTTTTTGGCACGAAATTTGACATTTTTAAGTGTAAAAATATCTATGATGTTAACACCTTCAGAAAATTTGACATATGAAGTTTTGAAGTTTGTTGTCAATACAACAAAATAGCATACATATCAAATTGCATATACATATATCAACATATGTGTAACTCCATCTATTGAAAAAAATCTACATTATTAACTGGTACACCTAGTACCATCCGTCTTTCTATCTGTCCATCCATTCATTATCTACTTATTAATAATTGTTCTATCAACTATGTGATGGAATCCATTATTTAAAAGAAACAAAGGGACACAAAATGTAAAATAGATCCAAATTGTCAAGATAGAGCCTCAAGATTCTTGTGTCCTAACTTCAAGGATTCCTCTATACTTGGCTTTTCTGGCATCTTTTCTGTTCAGAAAGACATGCAGAATTACATAGAACTCGGTAACTACTGCTGAGTCATTTCTGTAATATGAAAACCCATTACTGACTTCTTCCCTATGCATTTAGAGTTAGGCTTTGAAAAATTTTGATGGAGAAGAGAGAATTCTGTTCCTATCTTTGTGGTTACATCTCTTCTGGCCACTTCTTTCTTTTCTGATTGGCTAGAAATTTCCTAGTTTGTAGTTGATGAGATATCCCCTCTTCCACTCCTAGTATATGTCCTGCTGAGATTTACTTATTATTATTCATGTCAAAAGCTTCCGACGAATGACTATTGTCTTAATTTAACTGATCTCAGCTGCGTGGAGGAAAGAAATCTTATTGTGTGAAATAAAACAAAATTATTACTGGCTTACTTTGTTTCCTATTCTGGGATATTTGCCTCTTAAAAATGCAATTCCTGAATCTTCCCTCATAATATTTATGTGAGATTGCAAATTGAATTTCAGGCATGGCAATGTTTTAGATATATTTAAAATCTCACACCACAGGTGTTTGCCAATTCAACTTACTAATATGTGCAGCTTTGCTTTGACTATACCATGTTTGCTCATAGGACCTACTATGGTGTTGTACTGCATATACTCAACAAATTCTTAAATTTTATCAATTATTTCTTTATGTCTAATAAGAGAGGCATGAGATCCAGGATCCTGCAGCTCAGTTACAAAACAAGGGTTCTTTTACCATTTACAGGTGAGAGGGAATAGAAGGAATGTATAAAATAAGATACATTAAAAGGGCCAGGGCATAGAAATCTATAACTTTGATATATTTTTAATATTGTTTTGGCTATGTAAGGCTCCTTTGAATTACACATAAGTTTCAAGACTGAATTTTCCATTTCAGCAAAAAATGAAAAGAGAGGCATCACTGGAATTTTGATAGGTGGTATCTAGATTATTTGAAGGTGGTATTATCATCTCAACAATATTGTGTTTCAACCCATGAACATGGGGTATCTTTTTATTTACAGATCTTCTTTAATGACTTTCAGCAATGGTTTATAGTTTTCAGTGTACCAATTCTTCATTCCTTGGTTTCATTTATTCTTAATTACCTTATCCTTTTCAGTGCTACTGAAAATGGAATTGATTTATTAATTTTCTTTTCAAATTATAGAGAAGCAAAACCAATTTTTACATGTTGATCTTTATCCTACAACTTTGTTGATTAATTCTAGTAGTTTTTTGGTGGGTTCTTTAGGATTGTCTCTATGCAAGATCATGTTATCTACAAATAGCACTTCCCCCCTTTTTCTTTATTCACCTACTTTGATTTAAACTAAACATTTATGGAGATCTAGTCGGTGCCAATGGTAAAAGCAAGGCCTTTTCTTTCTCTTTTTTAAAATATGTTTTTATTAATTTTTAGAGAGAGAAAGGGGTAGGAATAGAGAGATAGAAACATCAGCCAATGAGAGAGGAACATCATCTATCAGCTGCCTCCTGCACGCCCAGACATGTGCCCTGACAGGAATCAAACCAGTGACCTCTTGGTACATGGGTCGACATTCAACTACTGAGCCACACTGGCTGGATGATCTTTTTCCCCTTAAAGCTCATTGCTGTAATCTCAACACCTAGTTTCATGTTAGATGCATAAGAATATTTAATTAATATTCAAGATAATGAAAGAAGGGATGAATGGAAATGATATATATAATGATAATCTTCAATTTTTAAGGTGGAGGTTATTGGAATAAAAGGATGTTAAGGAGAGAAGGGGCCATTCCAGTAGAGGCTCAGTGAGAAAATTACTTTTAGGTTTACGGTTCTTAACCCTTGGTTTCACATTAGAGTCAACCAGGATGTTTAAAAAATACCTTTGTTTTAGGTATATCCCCAGAGGATATTCATCATAATCTCTGGAGTGGATTTTGAGAATTTGTAGTTTTAAAAACCTCCCAGATGATTATTTTTTGAGAACCACTCTCTGACAGCATTACTCCTCACGTGATCTGAATTACTACTTCTCCTGCCAGGTAAGTTGTGCCTTATTAAAAGCCTGATTGCAATCACACATATTTCCTTCTGCTTCAGGAAGAGAGTGTTTTTGCTATTGCATATAAATCTCGGGAGATCACTTTCCTCATGATTATGTTATAGGGACCTTCGCCCTCTGCTCTGACAGACAGCACTCGGCATCTGAAAGGATCACATCTAATGGCATCTACTTCCACAGCAGATCAATGTATCGGCTTAGGCCAGTGGTCGGCAAACTTGCGGCTTGGCAAACTGCAGCTCACGAGCCACATGCGGCTCTTGGGCCCCTTGAGTGTTGCGGTATTTTGTGGAAGACCTACACTCAAGGGGCCAAAGAGCCGCATGTGGCTCAAGAGCCGCGGTTTGCCAACCACGGGCTTAGGCAACAGGAGAAGATAGTGGCCTTGACACTAAACAGATTACAAAATCTTTCTCCTGTATTCCACAGCGGTGGTAGATCTCTGTCTATGAGCTAGTTCCACTGAAAACATAGAGACAACTTCTAGCTCACTACACTAATCAACAATGTCCGGGACAAATTAGCAAGTTTAATTTTGTATACACAGCAAAGTGTCTCAGGAAAATCTTTGGGCCTGGTATTCAGAGGAGGCATGTATTGTAATTCATTTCTTGTTATAAGCAGTATGATTAGAAACAAGTTATTTCTACCTACCTGGATGTAAGACCTTTTATTTATGAAGTCAGCAGTTGAACTTGGTATTCTCTAAGTTTCCCGAGGGCTCTAATAATCTATCACGTTATGTGCAATAAAAGATGTATTTATCCACTACTTAACTGAGGTCTAGAAAATGGAATTTCTAGTATCACTTTCTAGTATGCAGTAAAAGGCTGAAACTAATCATAATCAGTTGTCTGACATCATTTTATGATAAATGCTTGTGTAATGCCATATTTACAATGTTTGTGTAATGCCAGGCCTGTATATTGTCACTTTATCTTTAAAACATCCATGGAAATAGATACTATTATTACCCATATTTTACAGATGTGAAGCTGAGTGTAAAGAACTCTAAGATGCCTATGTTGTCACAGCTCATGCAGAGTAGAAGGGGTCTTTGATCCCAAATAACACATCTGTCGAGCCTGTGGTCTTGACACTAATAGCACAATGCTACATCTTGCCTATGATGGAAACAAAAAAGCACTGACTTGTATTGATGTTTCTATAGAAACTTAGCAAACAGATTTTAACCAATCACTAATTATATACAGTTGACCCTTAAGCAACTCGAGTTTGAATTGTATAGTTGTACTTATATGATCATTTTTTTTCAATTGACTTACTCAGTTCAATTGATTCACTGAGTTCAGTGGATCCCTGCATTTCAAACCCGCATTATGCAGGGGTCTACTGGCAGTTGGGAATCTGGAATGCAAAGCCCCTGAAGTTATAAGCGGATTTTAGACTGCACAAGCGGTAGGTACTCCAACCCCATCTCCCCTGTGCTGTTCAAGGTCAACTGTATTGTTCCATTTAAGCCCCTCATGCCTTATTTAATTAAAGCAGAACTGCATTCCTTCCTCGTGGCCTAGAGCTCTAAGTGAAGCCATGGTCAGTGCTGGCAGTGATCGGTTGTGCTCATGTCAGCACTCCCTCCCACAGAGAGACTGAGAGTTCCTTTATTCTAGTCCTACTGCATCTCTCAGCTTATCCATGGTTTCTGTATGGCTGGCAGAGCGTTTTCCCATGTATGTGTGTGGCTGGCAGAGTAGTTTATTCACATATTTCTCACACTATTGGACAAGTCCTGCGCTCTCCAGTTCCCCGGGTCCACAGCTACTTATTGCATCACAGGAACCCATTTCATTCAATCACATTTGATATTTGACTCCTGCCTGAGAAAGTCTAAATAAATCATAATTATATGATTTATAGTTTGTTTAATATTATTTGTTTTAGCTAGCTTGGCATCAAGTTTTCTTCAACAGTAGTTAACAAAGTTTATGGTATGGAGACAAATAATTTAATCAGTGTATCCACCAAGGCTGCATGACCATATGATATGGATCTTAAGGTTGTAGAAATAAATAAATAAAAATCTAGTATCTCTTTTAAAAAATTAAATTTATTGGGGTGACATTGGTCAACGTGAGCATATAGTTTTCAGGTGCGGGTTTCTATCTTTAAAAATGAATGAAGTTAGTAGCCAAAGAAAATATGTCTCCTGGACAATCAAATAAACACAATACCTGGACAAAGATGGAAACAGTTGACCTCCTGACTTATTCAATAAAAAAGCACAAACTTGTTTAAAGATATAAAGGCAAGGGTAGGGGAAACTACAAAGTGGACCTTTCAGTGCAGAAAAAAATATAAAATCATTCTCTGTGTTCCTAATATCATGTCCATGTGTTTTCAAATTTATAATCTTTTAACTTAAACCCTGGTGTTCCAGGACATGCACAATATCACCAACAGTTTCAAGCCTCACATATTAACAGTTAGATAAAATCCTTCTACTGTATATTTACTATCACAGTCAAGAATGTAAGTGCTTAGGCTTTGAGAAAGACAGCAAAGCATAAAAGAGAAGGATATTTTCAAGAAGCCGTTAATCCTCTAGCCATTTTCCCTGAAGAAAATTTAAAGTCACCATGTAATATTGCATCAGGAAGCTTGAAGCTTTTCTTGGCATTCATTAAACAATGGGCTACATTTCTCCCTCAGGATATTCTCAGCCTACCTTAAAAGATACACAGCCTTCCTATTTGGAACATTTTGACAAGCAATTCAAAAATTCAAATTTTCTGTAGGTCACTTTGCCCTTCAACTTGTGTCTTTCATCCTAGTTACAGGACATGCTGTCCAGACCAGCCCCATAAACTATGATAATTGGACCCTGGGCACTGCCATGTATCATAAAATTTATAGCTCAAGCAAGCCACTTACTGGTTTTAATAGAATCAAAAAAAGAGAAAGCACATTTCCATTATCCCATAAAATTTCCCAGACAACTCAATATTTTTGACAAGCTTAACCAAATAGCGTTGGGGCTGAGCTAGGAAGTATTAGTAAAAAACTGAGCAATACCAGATGGTTTTAAACTCATTGATATATACTGCTGCCTGCGGGAGACGCACCAGAAGTATAGATTAGTGACCAAAAAATGTGTTGGGTTGTGGCCTAAGAAATAGATTAGGTCCTAAACCCTATATTATATCCTACCACTGTTAGAGAAAATTCCCTGAGGCTGCCACTCTGTGAACAGATATAAAAAGAGGATAAAAATGTGTATTCCATGGGAGAAATCTAAAAGCATGAACCAATGTGCTTGATTGTTTAAATGCTGTGTTGGGCTGGCTGGTGTGGTGACAGCATTATGAGTGAATGTAGAGTAACTTCATACTACATGTACAATAATTTATATTATATGCTATCATTTAATTCTTACAAAAATTTTTTTATACTCACCCGAGGATATTTTTTCCATTGATTTCTAGAGAGACTGGAAGGGAGGGAGGAGGGGTAGGTGGGGGGAGAGAAAGTGGGGGAAGAGAGAGAGAGAGAGAGAGAGAGAGAGAGAGAGAGAAATCAAGTGGGCCTTCCATACACAGCCCACACTCTAACCACTGAACAAACTGGCCAGGTCCACTTCTTACAACTTTTTTTTAAAAATATATTTTATTGATTTTTTACAGAGAGGAAGGGAGAGGTATAGAGAGTTAGAAACATCAATGAGAGAGAAACATCGATCAGCTGCCTCCTGCACACTCCCTACTGGGTATGTGCCTGCAATCAAGGTACATGCCCTTGACCAGAATCGAACCCGTGACCCTTGAGTTGGCAGGCCGATGCTCCATCCACTGAGCCAAAGCAGTCAGAGCAACTTCTTACAACTTTTTAATCCTTGTTTTATAACTGAGGAAATTGATATTATTAGTGAATTGATAATACACTCTTACAATTAATTGGTGGCAGGGCCCCAATTAGAACCATACGTCTTGGTTGCCCATGACTACTATGCCTCACCAAGTTCATGTCAGATAAATAAATGTTCATTGACCACCTACAATGTAGAGAGCATCGTGCCAGTTGCTTTGGGGGAGAATGAAGAGGACTAGACTTGTTCTCACAGAGTCTACAACTACAGCTCATGGAGGGATCACAGATGACAACTTCACAAATCTGAGGTCATATTCTAGCACCATCCATTATTCTAGCTTTTTGGACAAAGGCTCAACATCTCTGAACCTAGTTTCCTCATCTAGGCAATTAATATGATCCGATACACATTTCAGAGGTCTTTTAAAAGCTAGAGACAATGTTTGTAAAAAGTATCACACCACATAGCACATGACCCAGAGAAACTCTTAACTAAATATTAATGTATATCACTATTGGTAGAAAAAGACAAGAAAACAAGTTATGATCATGCCGGCTAGAATGCAGTGCCTTTTAATATATACAGCTTTTAGTATACAACCTTTATATGACATGAACTTTCATGACTTAGAATGATAGAATCTCAAGATCTGAAGGAAACAAATTTTCTAACCCTGCTCCCTATTATTTCGGTTCTCTGCTCTCCTTCAGGAAAAATGGTCTTTTTCTCTGATGTCTCTTCTACTTACCCATCACATTATTCCTCACAAATTAGTTATAAAGCAAAAGAAAATGCTTAAAATATTTTTCATGCATCATGAAGTCTACTAATATTCATGGTAAGGATGTATCAAATTACATAATATATACGCTTGATTTTTTTTATCTGCCTGGCATCTAATCCAGTCATAGTTTTCTTCTTCTGTTCAGAAAGATTAAAAATTAAATAGGCTATGCTGTCACTACTTCCATCTTGCCTCCAAAACCAGTTTTTAAGTTTCATACTGGGACATATTGTACTGTATAAACATGATATGCACACTTATACGCACACTTTATCTTGCATAAACAAATGTGCCCTATCTTCCACACGCTCATTTCTCTGCTGCTGTTTTTCCCTGGTAAGCGACATGGAAGCAGCAGAGTGGAGTGGCTGGTGGTCATTAGGAAGAAAGTGTGCATCCTCATCTCACAGGGCTCACTGTCACTCACGTTACAGTATGTCACTTCATTGTCAACTTGGCTTTAGTTACATATATTCAAGGGCAGTGGTTAGCAGCTTTCCTTGATCATTAGAACTTAGAATTACAGAAATTCTCCTTCTCCCCCTCTCATCTGTGGTATGTTCCATTCATTGCCTTCAGTTAACCACAGTCTGGAAATACTAAATGAAATATTCCAGAAATAAACAAATTCTACCCAGTAGTGTGGTGAAATCTCACGCTGCCCCTCCCCAGAGTTGATTCATCCCTTGCTTGGGTGGTGTCCCCACGCCATATAAGCACTCTCCACCTGGTAGTCAATTGGTAGCCGCCTCTGTTATCAGATTGACTGTTACTGTATTATGTGTTCAAATAACACTTGTTCTACTTAGTACTGGCCCCAAGAGCAAGAGCAGTGATGCTGGCAATTTGGGTATGCCAAAGAAGCTGAAAAGTGCTTGTTACGTACAGTCAGAATGGTAATAGTAGCCTAATGCTATGTCACTACATAGGCAATTTTTCATCTCACATCATCATAGGAAGGGTGAGTATAGTACAGGAAGTTATATTGAGAGAGATTGAGAGAAAACACATCATTTTTATTATAGTACATTGTTACAATTGTTCCATTTTATTATTAGTTGCTGTTAATTTCTTTCTGTGCCTAATTTATAAATTAAACTTTATCATAGATATGCATGTATGGAGGAAACATAGTCTAAATATGGTTCAGAACTACCTTTGGTTTCAGGCATCCCCTGAGAATAAGGGGGGAATGAAAGATTGTTAACAAAGGGATATGAGAAGTAGGTTTGTGAGTAAAACATGGCTTCTGTTTTTCAAACCAGACTCTAGCTAATAAAGTGCTAAATACAGATTAGAGAATAGAGTAGTAAATCAAAAGAATGGACTAATGTAATTACCACCTATCTTTGGCTCAAGAATACACATTACTGTAACTAAAATCTATGATCAGGGCAAACCCTTGCCAAGAACTCATTCTCTATTTTCCCCTTTTTCATTTCTACCCATGTGAACGTTCTTCTGAATCCTTTTCTAGTTTTTAAGTATTTTATGACTGCTTCCTCTTAGGAAGTCTACTCTCTTCTTTTTGCTTCACCCCCAGCACATACTAGACTCTATTTTATCATATTGATATATCTTGTAACAGTTACATTTATCCTAGGCAAATGTAGGGAGAAATTACTCCCTTCCTTAGTTAGGTTCATCTTAAAACTTTGTAAGTCATAAAATATTTTTCTTCATTCCTGTTGCATAATAAGAAATATATATAATTTATTTCCTGGATGACAGGAACATCTTTTGTCCTTAGTGCTTGGTGGGCCCTAGGCTGGTCACCATAAAGACTAACTCTTGCCCTGGCCATTGTGGCTCAGTTGGCTGGGTGTTATCCTGCACAATGAAAGGCTGCTGGTTTGTCCCCATCATGGCTCATGCCCAGATTGCAGGCTTGATCCCTAGTAGGCCTGTTCAGCTCTCACAGAGATATTTCTCTCTCTCTCCTTCTCCCTCTTCCTTCCTTCCTCTCTCTCTTTAAAAATCAATTAAAAATCTTAAAAAAACAAACAAACACATGACTAGGTCTTGGTTAGAAGTCTGGAACTTGCTGCCTCACCCAAACCTCACTCCCAAACTCAGGAGAGTGGAGAGAGGTTGGTGATTGAATTAAAAATCAATCATGCCTGTGTGATGAAATCTCCATAAAAATCCCTAGAATAGAGGGTTGACAGCCTTCTAGGATGTCAACACATTCATCTGCAGTGTGGGTGGCACATCTCAACTCTACAGATAGAAGCCCCTGTGCTGGGCACCCTTCTGAACCTCATCCTATGTACCTCTTCATCTGATTGTTCATTCATATCCTCTATAATCCTATATAATAAAAGCCTAATGTGCTAAGTGTCCAGTCGACTGGTCAGCCATTCAACCAATCAAAGGGTAATATGCTAATGATATGCTAAGGCCGCTCAACCGCTCGCTATGACGTGCACTGACCACCAGGGGGCAGATGCTCCAACCAGTAGGTTAGCTTGCTGCTGGGGTCTGGCCAATCGGGACTGAGTGTGATGGGCTGGACATGCCCTGGAGCCCTCCTGCATCCCTCCCTCGCCCTGATCGTGCACCGGTGAGGTCCTTGGGCTTGGCCTGCACCCGCTCGCAACCCAGAACCCTTCAGGGGATGTTGGAGAGCTGGTTTGGCCTGATCCCAAAGGCCAGGCCAAGGGACCCCACTGGTGCATGAATTCATGCACTGGGCCTCTAGTATCCAATAAGCATAAGTAAAGCATGTTCCTGAGTCCTGTGAGCCATTCTAGGCAATTATTGAAACTTAGGAGGCCCAAACCCCTGATTTATAGCTGGTCAGTCAGAAGTATGGTGTCCCAGGACTTGTGATTAGTATCTTTAATGAGGGCAGTCGTGTGGTGCTGAGCCCTTTGACTTGTGGGATATGATTCTAATTCAGGTAGATTGTGTCAGAATTGAACTGAGTTGCTAGATACCCAAGTTTGAGTGTGGAGAATATGATAATTGGTTGTTGGTGTTGGAAACACCACAATTCCAAAGAGTTTGTAATGTATAATCAGCTTTCCTGATATGCCAGAAAATTTACATTAAAGTCATGGGGATGTATACTATAGCATAGGAAATCTAGTCAATAATCCTATATAATAAAAGCCCAGGGACTGAACAGCAGAACGACTGGAACAACCGGAATGACTGGAATGACCATGGCCCCTTGCCCCCGAGCAGGCACCCCCACCCCGATCGGGGGCCCCCATTGGGGTGGGCTGGCTGGACCCCACCAGTGCACGAATTTGTGCACCAGGCTTCTAGTATTGTAATAAGTAGGTATGGTGCCAGTTGGGTACTGAAAATATTAGGGGAACACTTTGTAAAGAATATGATTGTTTAAGCTATGCTCTACACCTCAAACTAATCCTATATAATAAATGTCTAGTATGCAAATCAACTAAACGGCAGAACGACCAGCGGAATGACTGGTCGCTATGACGTGCACTGACCACCAGGGAGAAGATGCTCAATTAGGAGCTGCCCCTAGCCCTCAGGCCCCAGGCCAGCCAAGGTGGGTGCCAGTGGGGGCACCCTGATTGCCCTGCTGGTCATCTTGCAGAGGGAGGCAACCGGTAGGGGGTGGGGCCAACTGGTGAGTGGGCGGCAGCGGGGGTGGGGTCAGCCAGTGAGTGGGCTAGTGCTGCCCCCCAATTGCCCTGCTGGTCGCCTCCCACAGAGGGAGGAGACCGGAGGCGGCGGGGGGCGGGGCCAGCAAGCGGGCGGTGCCAAGCCGGCCAAGGCAGGTGCCAGCAGGGGCCCCCGATCACCACACTGGCTGCCTGCAGATTGGCCCTGATGGCCAGCCAGGCCTAGGGACCTTTCCCATGCGTGAATTTCATGTACTGGACCTCTAGTACAAAATAATATTGAATGTAAACTATAATTGAAAAAGTAAAAACAAAACAAAATTTAATATCTTTGTACTTAGTCTTTCTTTTTGTTAATAACTTGAGGGTTTTTAAATAAAATTCTTTCCATATATTTCTTTTGTTTTATTTCAATCAGTGATTATTTTATTGATTTTATAATTATGTCTAATTTATACATTATTTATATACTAGAGGCCCGATGCACGAAATTCGTGCAAGAGTAGGCCTTCACAACAGTGGTGACTGCCTGGATCCCTCCCTTGCAGCCCCGGCAGCTGCCTCCATCCTGCGGCTGCAGCCCTGGCTTCATCTGGAAGGATGGACGTCTGGTCTAATTAGCATATTATGTTTTTATTATTATAGATTTTTCACATGAGATATATATTTTGAATATACCTTCCAATCAATTTTGACAAATGCATATTCAGATTTAAACATTCTAATCACCCCCAAAAGTTTACTTATTCCCCTTTTCCTTTAATCTACTCCCCACTCAGGAGTAACTGCTGATGTGATGTCTATCAGTATAGATTAATTTTCCTGACTCTTCAATTTCTTCCACATAGAATTTTGTGTCCAGTTTTTTATTCTTGGAACTGATCCATGTTGTACTGATGCAGGCTTCAGTAGTTTATAACTATTAATTGCTGAGTGGTGCCCCATTTTGTGAAGATGACACCATTAATCAGTTTTCCTATTGATGGATCTCTGCATTATTTCCAATTCTTGTTTATCATGATAAAAGTTGCTATTTAATCATTTAAGAAACTGCCAACAGTTTGCCAAGGCGGTTGTAATATTTTACACTCTCACAGCAATATGTGAAAGCTCCCATTGTTCCACATTCTCTCCTACATTTGGTATTTCAATCTTTTTAATTTTAGCTATTTAAAGGACATGTAATGGTATCTTGTGATTTTAGTTTGTTTTTTCCCAATGAACCAGCAATGTTGAGGATCTTTTCATAATCTTATTGACCATTTACATAAGTGCGTGGGTAAAGAGTTTGTTCAAATTTTTGCTTTTATTATTATTATACTCGGTTACATGTGTATTTATTATTGAGCTCTCTCTCTATATTCTTTATATATCTTTAACGCAAGTCCTTTTTCAAACGTGTAAGTAATAAACCTTTTCACTGGCTTTTGGTGTGTGTGTGTGTGTGTGGTATGTGTGTGTGTGTGTGATCATATCTCGACATCTGAACCAAATTTGGGGTGGAGGTCCTTTCTGTTCTGACATAGAACATTGTGTAGGTTTAAGGTATAAAACATGTTGATATAATTATGCACAGCAAGGTGCAATAAATTCTTTTTTTAAAATTTGTTTTTATTGAAATATAACTGACATAGAACATTGTGTTAGGATTAAGGTATAAAACGTGTTGATATTGAAGCAGAATTTTTGGATTGGAACCCAGATTCTTTGTCCGCCAGAGTCGAAGAATGAATCCATGGACACAAGGTGGTATAGCAAAGGTGGAGCTTTATTGAAAAACCAGTACAGACTCCCACGTGCGGAGAGGGAAAGAGTCCCACAGAATGATTCCCGTGTGGGGAGGGGGAAAGGATCCCACTGAGTTCCTTTTCTCTATGCTTATAAAGGCTGCAGATCCTGGTGCCTTGATATCCCCTCAGATTGGTCACTATCCCTTGGACTGGTTACTATAGTAACTCCTGAGCTCAAAGGTTGAACCTCACATGGAACAAGGGAGGTTCTCCCCCCTCCCCTTCCTTATTGTTTTCCTATTCCCTTTGGGCTTTCTTCTTCTCTGTCTGGATGAAGGGTTTCCTTCTCTTTATTTTGTAAAGACCTGTTGCTGTTCCCAGCTCCCTCATTCTATGGAAATGTACCTGTTGCAGCTTTTCAGCTTCCCTATTCTATGGAAATATACCTTCTGTTGCTCTGCAGCCCTGTGCTTCCTCCATGGTCCCCTTAATTTCCAAAATTTCTAAAATTTTTGAAAACCTGCCTTTTTCACCCCTAAAAATTCCTGTTTCAATATAATTATACATTGCAATATAATTACCACTGCAGTGTTTTCTAATACCTCTACCTCTTCACATAATAATATATATATACAATAAAAAATATATATTATATATATACATATATATATATAATATATTGTAGTGGGAACACTTAAGATCTAGTCTTTTAGCAACATTAAGGTTTATAACACAGTATTGATGTCTATAATCACTATGCAGTGAATTAGATCGCCAGGACTTATTTATCTACTAGTTCAAAGTTTGTACCCTTAAACGATATATGCCAAGTTTTCCTATCCCCCAGTCTCTGATAACAACCATTCTACTCTTTGTTTTTATCTATTAGACTTTTAAAAATTCCACATATTATTATATCATTTAGTATTTGTTTTTCTCTGACTTTCCTCACTTAGCATAGTGCCCTCAAGGTCCATCCGTGTTATTACCACTGGCAGGATTTCCTTCCTGTGGCTGAATAATATCCCATTGTATGTACATACACCCCATCTTATCCATTCATCTGTTGACTCAGGATTTTTTTCAGACCTGGGCTATTGTCAATAATACTGTAATATACACAGGAGTGCATATATCTCTTCGATATCCTGTTTTCATTTCCTTTGATTATATACCCAGAAGTGAAATTGCTGGGTCGATTATAATCAAATACAATAGTAATTCTCTTTTTAAAAAGTTGAGGAACCTCCATAATCTTTTCCATAGTGACTGAACCAAGTGACATTCCAAGAGAGAGCAATTGCCTGAAGCTGTTCTTCAGGGAAAAGCCTGTGGGAACAGACAGCTAAGGTCTCCTGGGATGACTTCTAGGCCACTCACTGCTGTTGGGCGCTGCACAGAGGAACTACTGGCCCTAATGATGTGCAATGAAACAGCGGGTTGGGTTGCTGGAGCCTTGGACTTTGGCAGACATGGTGCTGGGGCCCCAGCAGCTCCACCGGAAGCCTGAGTTGCTGCCCCAGGCCTACAGCCTCCCAGATGTCAGATATTTGCAGCTGGAGAGGGCCCCGTTCACTCCCTTCTTCGGGCCTGGGGGAGCTTGCACAGCCTTGAGCCAGAGCCTGGTTCCCCCAGGTGGCTGAACCCCAGGGGTGAGCCCCAGGGCACTGTAACTCTGGTGGCAGGAGGTGTTGTGTTGCTGCGGTTTGGAGTTTACTTGATAGGTGGTGCGAGCCAGATTGCTTACTGGTGAGTCTGGGAAGAAGGGCTTCTGGGTCAGGTGCTGAGGGAGGAACCCAGGTGTTTCTCATCCCGGGGCTTTCCATAAATTTCCCGAGATTCCACGAGATCTGGCCTCCTGCTGGGAATAGGGGCTCTGGCGGCAGACCGGACTGCGTGTGTAAGTTACTTAATTTCTTTTTGTGATTTTACAAAATTTTTATCATGCAAACCAGGACAGTGCATAATGTTTTAGATAAGACCTAATAAGTCAGAATAATTGTCATTAAACATATAGTAGCCTCAAGGTAAAATATTTGGGCTCCAGGAAATGGTATGTTTTCTCTTTGAGTGTGAGTAGTTAAAACTTGGAAAACCCCTAGCCTGCTCTTCACTTATTGTTTTCTTGAAATTCTGCAGTAACATTTCTGTCTGTCCCTCGAAACACAGTTTTGTAACCTTACCACTAAGGCCTTAATTTATAGGCTTCCACAGGCTTTCTCAATGGAAAATGTTCTTATATGTACAAGAACCTGTATTATTTACTGAGTCAACTATTTTTTTAAATAAATTGTTTTCTAGTTTATAACTTACCAATACCCACTAGAACGTCACATTTCTTATTACCTCTTTAATTTAGAAATAAATGTAAACTCCTTTTTTCTTTTTGTGTGGCCCTCTGTCAAAAACCAAGCTCTGCATACTAAATAAAACAGCAGAAAGTTGTTTATTGCAAGCTTTCAACCTCCAAACTGGGAAACTCAAGGCTATGGGAGCATGAGTTCTGATTTGCTCACAGACTAAGCGATTTTTATGGGGTAAACGTGAAAGTTATTTGGCTTTTTCAGCTGATTGGTTGTCTAGCGTTCTTCCTCTCTATTTGGATGAGGGCAGCCGAGTCAGGGGAACAAGGAGGTTCAGAGATAACAGACTTGGCATTTGGGGATTGGCTGGTGTCCTCTGCTGATTTCTAAGAGGAACTGTAGATTCCTGTAGGGTTAGGCTATGTGTCCTTTATGTGCCTGCCTTGACCGTCTGCATTTTGTTGCTGACATAAGCGACTCTATTTTAATTTGGTTCTACACTTCCGGAACAAATTTTGCTTAAGAATTAGTTTTTTTTCCTTGTAATAAATTAGACACTTTGTTGTATGATTTACCTAAAAACAAACAAACAAAACAAAAAAAAAAACCCACAAAAAAACAACAAAAAAAAAACCTTAACCTGCTCCACCAGCCCCTTATTTAATAGCATGCTTTTCATGATTTCTTTCTGCAAATACTGTGTGCACAGGCTGCATAGAATACTTTTCCTTATCAGAAAATATTTATAAAAGCAGAATTATATAAGTGGGTTCAATCTCAAGTAGGGGAAAAATAGCAGCTGTACAATAAAAATATTCTGCAAATAAGTCACCTGGTCAGTGATGCTATGGCAGGAGGACATGTCCCTGGATTCAGAAAAAAATGGGCAGGAGCCTGGAAATAATATTTTCATTCTTGAAAAGGAAGTAACTGGATTAGCCAGTAACTGAGGCATGGGAGAAACTAGAAGTACATCTGTGGGTAATACAATTAGAGCTAGAAGGCAAAGCCTAGACTTAGGAAGAAACAAAAGACAGCAGCAGCCAAGATAAATGTCCACTATATAAAGCTATAGTGCTTAGTAATTTTCAAAATTAATTGGGTAATATGCCAAGAAGAATGAAATGAAAATTTCAAACAACAGTTAAAGTGATTTACTAGCAGGTATCTATTAAATTCGTTTTCATTTGCTTTAGGACTTGATTTTCAAAGCCTTTATTCTAGGTACAGAAAAACAAATAATGTTATGATTAAGTAATCTCAGTGATGGGTTACTTTGTTAATAGTGACAAAGAACAAGGAGTCCTTATCTGGAAACTGATCTGACATGTGGAACTGGGACTCTGTTGCTAGAAACTTTCCTGGCTCTTCCAATTCAGTATCATCAAATGTTAATTAGGTTTTCTAGGTGTTTTCCTATGGCAGTGGTTCTCAACCTTGGCTGCACATTAGAATCACCTGGGAATCTTTAAAATCCTGATTTAGGCCCAGAAATCAGAATTTTAAAGATTCCCAGGTGATTCTAATGTACAGTCAAGGTTGAGAACCACTGGCCTGTGGATTCTTCATATAAATTAGTGTAAATCAATATGGTTTTCCTATATCCAGAAATGACCTTTAGGACTGTTTTGTGAACGGAATTTAAATAAAAGTGAAGAATAGGTTGTTATGTCTGCATGTAATCAAAAGGACGAAAAAGCTCAGTCTTAGATGATTACCTAAATATTTTTGTTTTTTTAAATTAATTTTGGCTTTAAGGCTCACTCATGAAGAACTTAAAATGACAACTCATCCAAATGTGCTGGTCTTTTCTTCAATTTCTCATTTGTTGAGCTTTAATGTGCATTTAGTTATATCTGTGGTTTCTTAGAGGTCATTGATATTCTTATTTTGTGGTATTAAATATCACCCCCCCATCCCCGCCCAAAGGCCTGTGAGTGGAAATATGACTGGATTCTTGTAAAATTCCAGGAATCTTTTGGAAACATCATTCACTCACAAACTAACAAGACGCCAGTAACTTTGTGTAGGGTAAGAATAGAAGGTTGACTCAATTCCCACTAGGCCATCAGATTACCACAGCACAGGAAACTAAGAACTGAGAGTTACAGAACAAAATCCAAAATGGTTTTATAAACATCATTTTAAACATTTAAAATTAACTGAAGTTACTGTTTTATCTTTAATATTAATGATTTTATTTAACTTTGCGACTATTGCAGCATACATTTGCATTAGGAATAGAAATGCAATAAGAAATCAAGATCTGGAAACAGCCCAAGTGCCCATCAGTAGATGAGTTGATAAAAAACCTGTTGTATATTTATAAATACAATGGAATACTACACAGCTGTAAAAAAGAAGAACCTCTTACCTTTTGCCGCAGCATGGATAGGCCTGGAAATTATTATGCTAAGTGAAATAAGCCAGTCAGTGAAAGAAAAATGCCATATGATCTCACTAATATGTGGAATCTAATGGACAAAATTAACTGATGAAAAAAATAGAAAGTGAGGCATGGATACATAGAACAGACTGATAGCTGTCAGAGGGGTGGCTGGGCGGGGGGACTGGATGAAAGAAGCAGAAGGGATGAAAGAAGCTGAAGGGATTAGTCCTTAGACACAGAAAACAGTGTGGTGATGGTCAGAGAGAAGGTGGATCGAGGGTAGGGGGAAGGTGGATCGAGGGTAGGGGGAAGGTAGGCAAAAGGGAGGGGGGGGAGGGTAGAGACATCTGTAATAGTGTAAACAATAAAAATAAAGTAAAAAAAAAAATTAAGGGAGCAAAATCTCCCTTGACCCCTTTTAATCTCTATTTCTATGAATGTTTGAAGGCCCAAAGTAGGTTTTGGGAAAAGGTATTACTTATGTCTCATTTTTAAAGAAGTTTTCACTTTTAATAATACTATTTATTGACCATTTGTTGTGTGTCAACTGATATAGTGGGTAATTTATGTATCTTATAACTGATAGTAAGTTTACTTATTCCTTTTTTATAAATGACAAAACTGTGGCTAATGTTGATTAAATGACCTGCTATATGCCTGTCTAGCTTCAAAGTCCGTGCACTTTCTACTTTCTCAAATTTGAGGAAGTTTTCATTCCATAATAGTTATACCCTTTAGCAAACAGGCAGAAAATATCTCCCCAAATGCCAATTAAATGGATCCATTTAATTTGTCAGCAGTTCACTTAGAATTGTTTCTCTTGTTGGTTCATTATGAAGCAATTATATCTCTGGCAAGTGAAGGAGATAGAGATAACTCTATTGGCTCATAGGAATAGCTTTGACGGAATTTCATCTTTGAGTTCTTGTGCATGTAATATTGAGACTATTTTCTATAACAAAAGTTCAGTATTCAGATAGCAGCAACAAAATATGTTATACTGTTTATTCTTGGAAATAGACTCTAAAGCTTATGAAATACTTTAGCAAAGAAACCTTAAAATGTGCTTCTTTTTTTGCAAAAGGTAATTAAAAATGTTATCTTTCACAGTGATCAAATATGGGGGAAGAAACTGACCCCACTACCAAGCAATTGATTGTTGTTTAAGGTCATTCCACGTTAGCACAGGCTTGGTAAACACCTTGCTGGCGTGAGTCCTGGGGCTAGCTCCCATTTGGGGCAAATTTCTTTCTTTTGCTTCTAAGTATTCAAGTTCCAGTAAATTTGGACTGAATTTTTCTAGTAAATGGATTCTTATTCAAGACACATACAAAAATTGCTCATTGAAAAGCAATGTTACAAGAAGACTGTTTTCAGGGAATTGCAGCAAAATTCAACAAATCAGTAGAGGAGTGAAGAGAGGAGAGTCCTGATGTCAGAGTGATTCATGGGAGGGACAGTCTGGCAGAGACTCAGAAAAGACAATTCCTTGTCATCTGAATATACAACAGAGAAGGAGAAGTGACCTGGCACAAAGAAAGAAGGGGGCGGGGGACAGAACTCGAAGGGAATCCCATTTTAGGGAAACTCTGCCAAAGAGAATTGCAGTGTGCTTCTGAGAGTTTTAGTTCCAGACGTAGAGCCATGTAGCATTTTAAATAGTCCAGAGCAACTGCAAAATCATAACCTTAAGAATCTATTTCCCAGAATAAAACCTAAGTCAGCCTTAATGAGTGAGGAGGAAAAGGAAGAAGATATATTGATGGAAGTGGCAAAGCGATCGGGATCTTGCTTGTGTCCCTTTGATATTGCCCAATTCTTTGAAATGATATACAGACAAGGTGGTGATTAGATGCAGTCCCATTTGTTTAATTTTACTTCTGTTTCTTGTGCTTTTAGTGTCATGTCCAAAAAATTATTGCCATGATTTAAGTTATAGAGATTTTTCTATATGTTTCTTTTAGGAGTTTTGTAGTTTTAGGTCTTACATTTAAGTTTTTTTAAATACCGTTTGAGATAATTTTTTGTGAGTGGCATACGACAGGGGTCTAATTTCATTCTTTTGCATGTGAATATCTAGTTTTCTGAAAAAATTTATTTAAAAAAATCTTTTCCCCATTGAGTATTGTTGGCTCTGTTGCTAAATATTAGTTGACTATATGTGAATGAGTTTATGTATTGATTCTCTGTTCTATTACATTTGTCTATTTGTCTGTTTTTGTGCCAGCCCCATACTGTTTTGATTACTATAGCATTGTAATATAGTTTGAAATGAGGTGTTATAGTTCCACTTTGTTCTTTTTTCTCATGATTGCTTTGGCTATTCAGGGATTTTTGTGATTCCATATGAATTTTAGGATTTTTTTTCTATTTTCTATAAAAAATGCCATTGGAATTTTGATAGCACTTGTATTGAATCTATACATAGCTTTGAATAGTATGGACATTTTAATGCTATTCTTTGATCCATCCATAAACATGGATATCTTTCCATTTATTTGTGTCATATTCAATTTCTATAATCTATATCTTATAGTTTTCAGTGTACAGATCTTTTACATCATTGGTTAAATTTATTCTTAAGTATTTTATTTTTTATATTACTATAAATGGGATTGTTTTCTTTATTTCTTTTATAGATATTTCATTGTAAGTGTATAGAAAAGCAACCAATTTTTGTATGTTGATTTTGTATTCTGCCACTTTACTGAATTATTCTAACTTTTTCGTATGTGGAATCTTTGGGATTTTCTTGAATAAGATCATGTAGTCTGCAGAGACAGTTTTAATTCTTTATTTCTTGTTTCAATATATTTTCTTTCTTTTTCTTGCCTGGTTGTTCTTGATAGAATTTCTAATTCAATATTAAATAGGAGTGGGTAGAGTGGTTTATGATTTGAGAGGAAAATCTTTCTCCATTTACCACTGAATATGATATTAGGTGTGGGTTTGTCATATACGGCCTTCATCATTTTGAAGTATGTTCATTCAGTACTCAACTGGTTGGCAGCTATTTATTATGTAATGATGTTATGTTTTGTCAAATGCTTTTACTGTGCATCTATTTAGAGGATCATATAATTTTTATCCTTCTCTATTAATGTTGTATAACATGTTAATTGATTTGCATATGCTGAATCATACTTGTATTGCAAGCATAAATCCCCCTTGATCATGGTGTATGATCTTTTTAATGTACTGTTCTTTAAAATATATACTTACTGATTTCATAGAGGAAGGGAGAGGGAGAGAGAGATAGAAATATCAATGATGAGAGAGAATCATTGATTGGCTGCCTCCTGCACGCCCCTTACTGGGGATCAAGTCCACAACCCAGGCAGGTGTCTTTGACTGGAATCAAACTCAGAACACTTCAGTCTGTAGGCTGACACTATCCATTGAGCAAAACCAGCTAGGGCTTAATGTACTGTTGAATTCAGTTTGCTATTATTTTGTTGAGAAATTTTGCATCTATATTAGCAATATTGGCCTGTTTTCTTTGCTTGTGATGTCATCATCTGGCTTTGTTATCTGAAGAATGCTAGCTTCATAGAATCCTCTTCAATTATTTGGAAGAGTTTGCAAAGGATTGGTATCAAGTGTTTGGTAGAATGTACTTGTGAAACTCTGGTCCTGGGCTTTTCTGTGCTGTGAGGTTTTTGATTATTGATTCAATCTTCTTACTCATTGTGGTCTGTTCAGATTTTCAATTTCTTTATAATTCAGTGTCACTAGGTTATATATTTTTAGGAATTTATCCATTTCTTTTAGGTTATCCAAGTTGTTGGTGTATAATTTTTCTTAGGAGTCTTATGGCCCTTTGCATTTTTGTGGTGTCAGTTGTAATGGCTCCTCCTTCATTTATAATTTCTCCTTTATTATTAGTTTAGCTAAAGGTTTGTCAATAAAACAACTCACTTTCCTTGATTTTTTTTCTATTGTCTTTTTTTTATTGATTTCAGAGAGGGAGGGAGAGGGAGAGAGAGATAATGAGAGAGAATCATTGGCTGCCTCCTGCATGCACCATATTGGAGATCGAGCCTGCAATCTGGGTATGTGCCCTTGACCAGAATCAAACCCGGGAACCTTCAATCTGCAGACCAATGCTCTATCCACTGAGCCAAACCAGCCAGGGCTCTATTGTCTTTATAGTCTCTATCATATGTACTTCTGCTCTAATCTTTCTTACTTCTTTAGCTGACTTTGAGCTTAGTTTTTCTTTTTCTAATTCATTAAAGTATGAAGTTAGGTTGTTAATTTGAGATTTTTCTTTTTGAATATAAGCATTTATCACTATAAACATTCCTCTTAGAACTACATTTGCTGCAGTCCATAAGTTTTGGTATGTCATGTTTTTATTTTCATTTGTGTCAAGGTACTTTCTGATTTCCCTTCTGATGTCTTTTTGACCCATTGGTTGTATAAGAGAGTGCTATTTAATTTCTGTGAATTTTCAGTTTTTCTCCTGTTATTGATTTCTATTTTCATACCATTATGGTTAGAAAATATACTAGATATGATTTTAATATTCTTAAATATGTTTAGACTTGCTTTGTGCCCCAATGTATGATCTATCTTGGAGAATGTTTTGTGTGCACTTGAGGGAATATGCATTCTGTTACTGTCGGATGAAATGTTTTGTATGTTTATTAAGTCCACTTGTTCTATAATGTAATTCTGATCCACTGTTTCCTTATTTTCTGTCTGGGTGATCTATCGCTTGTTGAAAGTGGGCTATTGAAATCCCCTACTTTAACTTGCTGTCTATTTCTCCCTTCAGCACTGTTAATATTTGCTTTGTAATTACATATTTAGGTGCTCCAATGTTGAGAGCATATGTATTTACAATTGTTATATCCTCTTGATAAGTTAAGCCCTTTATTGCTATATCTTTTACCTTAGTGTGTAATTCTGATCCACTGTTTCCTTATTTTCTGTCTGGGTGATCTATCGCTTGTTGAAAGTGGGCTATTGAAATCCCCAACTATTAAGTTGCTGTCTATTTCTCCCTTCAGCACTGTTAATATTTGCTTTGTAATTACATGTTTAGGTGCTCCAATGTTGAGAGCATATGTATTTACAATTGTTATATCCTCTTGATAAGTTAAGCCCTTTATTGCTATATCTTTTACCTTAGTCTCTAGTGGCAGATTTTGACTAAAATTCTATTTTATCTGATACAACTGTAGCCACTCCTGCTCTCTTTTATTATGAAATATCTCTTCACTTTCAACCTGTGTGTGCCCTTAGAGCTACCTTGAATCTCTTGCATGCGGCATATTGGTGGATCTTGTCTTTTATTCATTGAGCCACTTCATTTTTACCCATTAAGCAAAAGAGCTTGTGTGCTGCATATCTCCTTGGAAGTTCTTGCTGCCCTTCAGGACTCAGTTAGCTTGGTTTTGTGACTTTACCTCTCTGAAGGTCTCAGGAAAGTTTATGAGTTCATATCTTATTTTGCTTTTTTCTTGTCGATAGGTTGGAAGTGACTTTTTCCCCCCAACTCTCCTTTTTAAAAAAATATATTTTTTATTGATTTTAGAGAGGAAGGGAGAGGGAGAGAGAGATAGAAATTTCAATGATGGGGGAATCATTGATCGGCTGCCTCCTGCACAGCCCCCTACTGAGGGATAGAGCCCCTCACCCCCTGCAACCCAGGCATGTGCCCTTGACTGGAATCAAACCCGGGACCTTACAGTCCGCAGGCGGGCCGACACTCTAACCACTGAGACAAACCAGCGAGGGCCAACTCTCCACTTTTAATGATCTCTCTAACGCTGCCTCTCAGAGTGTCTTTACCGTGACAGAACTTAAAATGTTTTCTGTTTGCCTTCTTACACAGAGGGTGTTACTGTGTCATATAAGCAATGTTTGCTACTGTGAAAATAGGTTAATTCGCCATTCTTTCCAGATATAAAAATATCCAAATTCATATAGATACTATTTTTGTTTTCTGAAGATAATTTAGTGAAGGCTAATATTCTAGATTTAGAGCAAGATGACTCATTAATGTAGGTGTCTTCTACTGTTAGAAATATTAGAAATCAGTTTCATGTAGTGCAATATGGTTCAGTGATTTTTTTTCATAAAGATAGATTATCCATGCCATCTTGGATGGATTACCCAATGCACAATGGAGTTGTTTTTATGAGGCTGGTAATTTCCTATCCATTCCTTCCCTGTAAGAATGAATTGATATTCTGCCATCAGAACCCTGAGCATAACTCAGGAGGACAGAATTTACCTTGCAGTTTCAAATATTGAGCTCCAGATATGTGATAGAATAAAAATTATGGCAAATGAAGCATAGATTAGTATATTTATTTTTAGTTATAATTAGAATCTAATTAATAAAACAGAATTAGAGGAAAAGAGAAGAAATTGGTTTTTTATACCAATTCTGATTGGGCTAAGGGAGGGAAGTCCTATCTGACAACAGTCTGTGTGGAAGGTGGGTTTAGAGGGAGAAGTGAATGCTCCACCTGCTAGAATGTGGCAACTGCTTCTGGTCATAGCTGGGCAGCTATTTGCCCCATATGACCTTGCCATCTCTTACTTATTGGCTGCCTGAAACCCCCTTTCCACCCCATAGGGCAGTCAGGATGGGCAAAGATCTACACAGAACAGTGTGGAGAGAGAAAAGTCACTTCCAGAGTATTTTCCTGCTCTAAGTTTTCATCAGCCATTTGCCACTCACACACCTGGTTAGCCACAGACGGTCTATTTCTTCAGGGGTTTATCACAGGTTCATACTGAGTTCTCTCTAATCCATGAGCGGGAAGTTCAGGAGGGCACCCAGTGTCCCATGCTAGTTCATCATCTTCCCTATGAGCCATCAATACTTATTGTCACAATTCCAGAGCTTTGAAGAGTGCTCATTGCATTTTCATATTGCCAAACCAACATAACCAGCAAATAAACAGCTGGGATAATGATAGAATTAAAGAGACATAAAGAAAACATTGTTATGGGCGAGGAATGTAGGCACAACAGGACATCAGGTTTATGGGCATATAGTGTAACTGTCTGGTTTCTAGAAAGTCGGTAGGTTTATATTTTAAGCGAAATTCAGACTTTTGAAGGTAAACTTTCTATAATTTAGACCTTTGCACAACTGGCAGTTTATTCAGCCATGTCTCTTTAAAGAACCTACAATCCAAGTATTTGAATTCATCGTGGGCCAGATGTTACATTTGTGATATTATAGTGCAGCCATTACATCTTTTATAGGGACTTCGGACTAAAAATTTTCAGATGCAATTCATTTCGTGAATATTCTCAGCTGAGATCACTGACAAAGCATTATTTTCATTTAACATATTATTCCATTAATGAAACATTTAATACTTTAAAATCAAATGAACATTATACAAGGTTTTATTTTAATTCCATAAGGGTTCCAATAAAAGGGGTTCCATACAGTCATTTTTGTTGATGTTATTTTCTAATCTATTTTGGAATATATGGAATCTACTGACAGGCAATTTTCTTTTTTAAATATATTGTTGATTTCAGAGAGGAAGGGAGAGGGGGAGAGAGAGATAGAAACATCAGTGATGAGAGAGAATCATTGATCAGCTGCCTCCTGAACACCCCACACTGGGGATTGAGCCCGCAACCCAGACATGTGCCCTGACAGGGAATCGGACTGTGACCTGCTGGTTCATACATTGACGCTCAACCACTGAGCCACACTGGCCAGGCTGATCGTCAGTTTTCATGGGGAAAAATTGGAAATACAAATTGCTGCATATCTATGGATTTGTGGCAGTTTTGTTGAATTAAAGAAGCATAACAGTGTGCCATTGACATTCCCTGCAGGAGCCTCATGGCCTCTCTCTTTATTGCTTGAGACAACATAGAGAGGAGTGGACATAGAATTTGGAGGCAGACAACATGTTCTCCGATCTCACAGTCATTGCTACACAGCCCCCAGTTCTTTATCAAATCACCTGACCAATGTAAATGTCAATCTATTATCTATACAAACAGTTAAATCATTATTAACCATTGTCTTTTTTAAAACTTCCAAATCAGCTCTGAAGTTAACTATGTCCATTGACATGCATTCTCTGTTATTCTGCAATTTTAGCCTCCAAAACTGTGATGACAAGTTTGTTATTTTGAGCCACTGATTTTGTTGTAATTTTTTAAAGCAGCCCTAGATCATGAGTTCACCAGGGAAGAGGGAGGAGCTCTCTATGGCACCTTCACTTACAATGTTTTGTTGGTACCATCTCATATGGGATCCTAGTAAATGAAAACAAGCTTTTTAATGTCAATTTTATGCTTTAGCAAGGCCATAATTTCTGAAGTCTGTTGAAGTATAATCTCACAATGAATGTAAACCTAAGTTGTCATTTGGTACAACCTTTTTATTAGTTTGTTAACCTCACACATGTCAGCCACTGGAAGGCAAGGGTCCTACTATTTGGATCCAATATTCATTCAGTCATAGATTCTCTGTATCTTAAACATCACACTATACTTAGCTATCTTCCATAGAATAACTGCCAAATTCTTGTTTAAACAATTTATGCTCAAGGGCAATTCAGTTCTAGTTGAGGTAGCTCATTCTGGTATTGCAAAGTTCTTTAATAAATTCCTTACCGTGGAGTTAAAATATTGCTAGTATAAGATCTTCACTTCTATCCTGATTCTAGCCCAGAGGCCAGCCAGATAAATTCTACTTTTTGTTTTCTCTCTATAAGAACATCCTTATAATATTGAAGTTTGCTGTCTGGTTCTCTGGTACGTATATTTAATAACAGTATTTTGTTCCCCTTTCTCCTCAAAGTTAAACATGTTCACTCCCCAAACAATGCTCAGAAAATGAAGTCTTAGTGTCTTGTACTATTAATATCTTTGAATGTTTCCCAGAGCACAGCAGCCAGACTGAAACATGCTGCCTTTTTTGTACCTAGTGCAGTGGAAGGCAGAGCAAGACTCTATCACTGCTTAACAAATATGGGTTGATGAGGAATGCTAGACCTTCAGTCTGAGAGATTTAGAGAATCCCTGCACTGAAGATTGTACATAGAAAGTATTTCATGTAGAAAATATGACCCATTTCATATAGAAAATAATTTGATATTTAACATGTTTTAACAGTGTTTCCACCTCATTTAAGGTACATCTACATAGTCTATGAACTTGATAGTTACCTTCCCTTTATAAGCATCCTCTCTTCTTTGCTTTGAGTTCTAATATTTAAACAGCAAAATTTTCCTAGTAATTGGTTATATGATATGTTGAGCTTCCAAAATCATGTGTGCTGGAGAATTAGGTAGGGATAAAAATACATGTGCAAACACATTAACTTGTCCCATATTTTTTATAACATTACTCCCCCCCCCCAAAGATTATGCAGCACATTGAACAATTCAAAAACTCTCAGAGGAATCATAGCCTTTGTAAATAGGATCCACCATTGTTACTGGATTGGGACTAGACCTAGAGTGGGGCTGCCTTGGGCTGGCCAATAGTGTATGGGTTCTTGACTTCGTGGAGGAAGGATTTCACAGCATGAGTCCAGGTGATTTTGAGAGTATGTTTACTATAGCTGGGGAGAGTGAAACAAAGGGGCTTAACGTAGAAGAAACATCAGGAGAGAGCCTAGGCAGGGCTGCTTTGGCTTATTGAGAAATAAATGTCACAGTAAAAGAAGTGAGCCAAGGTGGGGCTGCTGTTAGCTCACTAGAAAGTCAGAGAAAAAGAGGACCTTGGAAACAGGTTGAGAGGGAAGCCTGGGACAAGCTGCCACTGCCCTCTGCTCCCCTCATTGCAAATCTGGTGGGGACCCTAAAGGGTAGGAGGAAGACAGCAGAGATATAAGGCTTGGCCATGCTTTAGTGAGAACACTCCCTGGGTCCTTTGTCTTGAGACTTTTTATCTTTTTTTGGGGGAGGTGGATCTTAGGGGAGGGTCTTATTAGAATATTCATTAGCTTTCCAGGTATGTTCTTCAATATGTTGGTTCATCAAAATGTGTATATAGCAGGGTCAGGGTTATTTTCTGTTTAGTTTTATTTTCAAAGAATATCATTGAAGAGGGACGAGGATTCTATCTGGGGATGGTCTGGAATGTGTAAACCATTTGATCTTGGGTGTCCTTGGTTAGGGAAGATAAGACCTTGTGATTCATTAGCTGGCTGTAAATTCCTCAAATTGTTTGGCCTTGTTTAATTATTTTGTCTTCAGTTTCCCTTATTCTACTTGTCAAGGAGTTTCCCTAGCTTCTTACTAGCCTGCCTCACCATTAAATATTCCAAAACTAGTTTGTCATTTGTAGCTCATTTTCATTTCATCTTAGATCTTAACCACAACGGCCAAAAGATATTTTGTTGGACATTTTTGCACTGAATTGGAAAGAGGGGCCCACAACGAAAATGAAATTTGTATTTGGGAAAATGCCAGAATTTTAGAGATATTAAGGTGGAAAATCAGTAACTCTGAGTGAAGAAGGGTAGGGATCATCCAAAGAGGGATGAGGGTGTTGTACTGAACAATCCCTACTAAAATTAGTTTTTGATCAGGAGAAGATATCAGCCAATAAAAAGATACCAGGTCTTTAGTCTGAAAACCTGGCATAATTAGAAATGTCAGCATGTAAGAATACACACACACACACACACACACACATATGTATATATGTATATATATATATTAGAGGCCTAATGCATAAAATTCATGCAAGGGTGGGCCTACACAGCCCTGGCTGGGGCTGCTGGGCCCTCGCAGCCCTGGCTGCCTTGCGGCCCCATGGCCCCGCCCCCCACCTGCACCCACTTTGGCCTGGCACTACCCATGTCTGCCGCCACACTCCCCCGGACCTCCCTATTTGGGGCGATTGCAGAGCCCCCCAATTGATTGCCCCGCCGGCCAGTGGCCTGGGCCTCCCTCTTTGGGGCAGTTGTGGAACCCCCTGATTGATCGCCCCTCCAGCCAATGGCCTGGGCCTCCCTCTGTGGGGCAATCATGGGGCAATGGCTGGGCCCCCGACCAATCGCATTGCACCTGCCTTGGCTGACCTGGCGCCAGTAGGTGTCATAGCGTGGTTGTCCGGACAGACGTTCCACTGTTGGGCCATTCTGCTGTTCAGCCGTTCAGTTGATTTGCATATTACACTTTTATTACTATAGATTAGAGGCCTGGTGCACGAATTTGTGCATGGGTGAGGGCCAGCCAGGGGAAGGGGCTGCGGGAGATTGGCCGCCTGGCGCCCCCCCCCCGCCCCCCTCGGACTCCGGGTCGAACTCCCAGTCGAAATCCTGGTTGCGGGGACAATTTGCATATTAGGCTTTGCTTTTATTATATAGGATATTCATGGGATAAAAACACTCATGGGAAAGCAGCTTTAAATGGATAGGTGGAAGTGGCTTAATACAATAAAAAATGAGATTAAATAGAAAATACAAGAAAAAATACATTATAAATGCAAAAGAGTCTTAGTAATGTGAGGTATTTTTGTTTCATAATTATGAAATAATAGCTGGGTACTTTGGCACAGAGGAAGACTTTATTTATGAGATGGCAACTTATTAAAAAAGAGGGCTTTTATAGTTCTAACATTTGTTAAAGAAAACCAACACCAGAAGCTCTTATTTAGGTGGCACTCAGTTCTCAAATTGCAGGTGTGACCATACTTTCTGGTTGCTCTTGCAGTGGTTTATTGATCTAAAGAGTCTGTATTTCAAGCACATTGTTCAGCTCACTGGACAGTTTCAGTCTGGATCGTTTTGGGTACTACAGGTAAGTATGGAATGGAGCTCATAGAACTGTTTTATAGCAAAGGACTTTGCCCCTTAATGGGTGAAGTACATGCCCAAATCCTAAGGTTCATAGGAAAATGATTCAATAATGTATAAAGACATATTTTAGGGAAAATGTTTTTTAGCCAGGGTACATCCTTTCCTTTGAGACAACATGTAATCAACCCTAAAGTTAAGAAAGAAAAGAAGGAGAAGGAAAAAGGTGGTAAGCCTGTTAGGTTAGGTAAAAATTAAAGTGCCAGTGAGACATGCTATTATGTATTTTATTAAGTTTTATTTTATAATTTATGTCAGATAGAATGTCTCTTAATTGTACAGATTTTCTTTCCTATAGCATTTATACGACCTTTTCTGAAGAACAGAAATGAAAATGTTCATTCTAATTTGAAGTATAGAAATAATTACTCCAATATATTTAATATTTCAGACACTAATATATTTTGCCAAGTCCACAAAGATAAATTTATAGTTTAAAGACTGGAACTCAATGTAATAAAAATAGATAGTATAGTTAAACTTTGGTCCAGGTCAGTTGAATATTGTTTAATAAAAAATTCCAGGCCCTGGTCTGTATGGTATGGTTGGTTGGGTGTTGTCTCATGCACCAAAAGGTTGCTGGTTCAATTTCTGGTCAGGACACATGCCCGGTTTGTAGGTTTGATCCCCAGTGGGGGGATGATTCACTCTCACATCGATGTTTCTCTCCCTCTCTCACCCTCTTCCTTCCTCTCTAAAAATCAATTAAAATATTGAAAAAAATTATAGAGCAAAGGAATTGATTAATCCTATATAAAGTGAAATTTAAAAATTGGTCACATTTTAGGTTGAAACTTAGAGAAAGGGAGAAGGGACGTCTTACACTACTTTTACCTGGCCATCCATTGAGTTTTACTCTTGCACATAGCAAAAATATCTATTCTGAAAATTACAAATGCCAACTAATGAGTGTGGTCTTACTATACTGTGGCAATAAGCTAAAAGTTCTAAAATTATAGTTCTATTACAAGACAAGATAGCATGGAATTCAGATTTTCAGTTATTTAGAAAATCCAAAACAATGGGCACATTCTTAGAGTGAGAGGATTAATATATGAAATAAGGCCTCCTTCTCCCCTGACACATAATTATTATGTTAAAACTCGCTCATCTTGTAAAAAAACACATGCAAGTGCTTTGAATTTGTCACTCAAAGCTCAGTGGCAAATTCATTACATACATTTCTAATGATTGCTAATGTGAAGATCCCTGATTTTTTCTTGTATTTTCCTATAGGAATCTGTCATTCTTGATCCATTAACATAATTAACAAGTGAACCAGACTAGGTATTAAAACCAATTGCCTAAATCTTATAGACTATAATGTTATCAAATAAAGTTAGGCTCAGCTGATATTTTGAAATCACCCATTTCTGCTAATTTATAAGAAGAAATGATCAGGGATGCTAAATCACTTATAATGGTTATACAGATACCTAGTCAGGGCTAGAAACTAAATATACCTAATCAAGCCCATTTTTCTCTAATCTTCAATTATATACATACTAGAGGCCCAATGCATGAAATTTGTGCACTTGCACTTGGTGGGGGGGGGGGGTCCCTCAGCCTGGCCTGTGCCCTCTTGCAGTCTAGGACCCCTCGGGGGATGTCCAACTGCCGGCTTAGGCCCATTCCCCGCCGCCTTACCTCTTCTCTCCCTCCTTACCGCCTGCCTGCTCACTGCTGCTTACTGCTAGGCTCTCTGCTCCTTAGCACTGCCTCGGAGGTGGGAGAGGCTCCCACCATTGCCACTGAACTTGCCAGCCATGAGCCCGGCTTCTGGCTGAGTGGCACTTTTGGCTGGGAGCGCACTGACCACCAGGGGTCAGCAGCTCCTGCATTGAGTGTTTGCCCCCTCATGGTCAGTGTGTGGCATAGCAACCAGTCATTCTGCCGTTCGGTCAATTTGCATATTAGGCTTTTATTATATAGGACTAGAGGTCCGATGCACAAAAATTCGTGCAAGAGTAGACCTTCCTCCCCCCAGCTGCCTGCACTGGCTTCCCTCCGGCATCCAGGACCCAGGCTGGCTTCCCTCCGGCCCTGGCTTCGTCAGGAAGGACCTCCAGAATGAGGTTTGGTCTAATTAGCATATTACCCTTTTATTATTATAGATGCCTTTATAAAATAAATGAAGGAGTGGAATATTTAGAAAAATAAGATGGGCTGATTATATTGATATAATGTGGATATTGACTCATTTAGGATATATTTTCTGATGTTAACTTCTATATTCCTTGAATAATTAATTATAGTGGTTATATATGAGTTATAGGACTTTTAAGGATTTCACCAATAATTCTGAGATAATAAGTAAAAGAGAAGTAAATACTGAATAGGATTCATTTGGAATTCATTCTCATATTCTATATTGGGCCCTCCCTAACTAGGTATGCTTTCCTTGAAAGTTGGTGTAATAAAATATCTCACCAGTACTTGGATCATTTTATTGACACAGTATTCTAAAGAAAGTGCTCTCACTGGATCTCTTCCTTTTTGGAGAAACAGCTTCCCTGGTTCTTGGCACAAATTGTGTTTGTCAGCTGCAGCAACCAAGGCCTAGCCATCAATCTTAGTACAAAAACTTCTGCTTCTAAAGTGACTTCACATTTTGAAGTTACAAAATGTATTATCAGCTCAGTCAGTGAAATGGAGGCTCTGAGGAGAAGGAGGAATATTTGTTGAACTACCATTGTTTTCCAGTTTTCTTTTCATACATCTACTTTCTTATCTAAAACCCAAGTAACACATGTTTTTCTGGGTTACCATATCCTGAGGGAATTGAGAAGATATATGTGTAAATGAGTGCAGTTTGGGGTTCTAATTCCTCACCACAGAAATTGCTATAACCCAAATCTCCTCCTCCCGCTCTGCTGGTTCGAGTTCCCTAACTTTCAATCCAGAATGGATATTAGCATTCTTCACTGAGGTTCCGCATGCTGATCGCCTGGCCACTTTGTGACTTTAGCTCCAGAAATGCTGCCACTTGTCAATACCTTTCTTCAGTAGCTAAAAGGCTCCTAGGGGAATAAATGTACACCAGAGCTACTTTATGTCACATGTGCATCTTTTCATATTCTCAACTCTCTTATCTTCACTGTGCCGAGGGAGTTCTGGGTTCACGGTAGAGGGAAGAAACTGCCTCCTCCCCAGCTCTTTCCTGCACTGTTTGCTGGGCCAGAAAGGAGTTCTGTTTGTACCCAAAGTCTCCTAATTTTACAGAACTTGCCCCCCACCCAACCACATGCACCCACATATCCCTTTTCTCTAATCTCCTCTTGATCATTGAGGCAAGAAAAATCTTGTCTTTTCTCCCTCTTTCATAAAACAAATGTTTCTGTGCATAGATCTATATACAAACATCATTTGTGTGTATATAACACGGAGAAAACTTCTCGACACCAGCACCATCTGTGCCCTAGTGCAACCAGCCTAATATTTTACTGCTCAACATGCCTGTGTGTAAAATATCATAATTGCTCCTTTTCTTTACTGTTTTGGGAAAGAGCAGGTAATGGATGGATACAAAAATGCCAAGGTTTTTATGCCCTAGAGCACCCCTACATCCCCATACATCCTTTGATCTCCCAGGTACGGGAGAATTCCTGGGACAGGTAGCAAAGGACCAAGTTCTTCAAAGAGCCTTCTGGTTTATAGAAGAATCTTCTCAAATCCCAGCTTCTACATTTGTAGGTCACTGCAAACAAAGTACCGAGTTCACGCTTCCTGAAGCATTTGAAGGAGGCAGCTGTATACAGAGAAATGAACTTAGCCTTAGCAGCAGAAAGACATGTTAAGTGCAGACATACCCATCTATGTAGACTTGCTAGATGGGCTTCAGAAAAATCAACACTTGATAAGATCTTGTATAACAAAATAAGAAAATGCATGTATCGAAGTGTTAGGATTTTATCCTCCTCCTCCTCCTCCCCGCCCTCCCTCCCACCCCCTGTGGTATTTTAATGAGAAATAGGTCCTGGTAAATGCACTGTCCTTGCTTGGATAGCTGTGGGTGTGCAAGCTTGCAGGATTTTTTTGCATAATACAGAGAAATCAGTTGCCAGTTTGGGGAATCAAGAGAAAGGAGTTGGAGACTGAGAAATGGTGGAGGTTGGTGCATGTTATGGGTAAAAATGAAGGAGATTAATCCTATGGACAGTTGCCTGGGCACTATAGGATCTTGGGGCTAGACATGCCTATATAAGAAGTTTGCTGTGGGGTGCATAATGTAAACATCTTACAAACTTACTGCAATTTTTTTCAATGAAATTTACATAGGTTACAACACTTTTCAAGTGTATTATTTCTGGATAATGTACTGAGTTCTGTGTTAAACAGTGCAGTGTGTGTGTGTGTGGGGGGGGGGGAAGTGCCCACTTAACATATATTATTATGTGGGAAATGAATTGACAGAAATTTGTGTTGCAGCTTTATTTTTAATACAATATGCATTTGAACATTACACAACATCTCCCCATTCTCCCCTCCCCACCACCCGCCCCCCTGCCCTCCAGGCCCTGGCAACCAACATTCTACTTTCTGTTACTGAAATTTGACCCCTTAGTACCTCTGGTGCCTCAGATAAGTGGACTCATACAGTACTTGTCCTTTTGTGCCTAGCTTATGCCACTTAGCATAATGCCCTCCATCTTGTGCATGTGTCAGAATTTCCTTCCTTTATAAAGCTGAGTAATATTCCATTGCCATTTATCAATTCATTTATCAGTTGGCACTTGGGTAGCTTTCTTCTTTTGGCTGTTGTTGATAGTGCTGCTCTGAACATGGGTATGCGAATTTCTGTTTTCTATATTCCTGCTTTCAATTCCTTTGGGTATATATCTATCAACATCTTTTCTTTTAAAAAATATAATAAATTTTACAGTAAATCAAGGTATTTATTTCAGTACCCCATGCATATTTTTAGTAAGGAATTAGTTTTGCTTTTCAGTATGTGTCAATATATATTGCTATGAAGATAAGATATTGAGAAAATGATGTGGATAGTGAGGGACAAGAATAGAGGAGATGACAAATCAAGAAATATTGATGTAGTACTGGTAAAAAATGAGTAGTTTGGACTAAGGAAATAGTAGTGGAGACTGAAATTCATGAATATATTTATATAGGGAAGGAAAGTTCAGTTGGTACATGAACATTTTGAAGACTACTAGACATGAAATCAGAGCAGTAGGAATTTGGATATTCCGAGTCTGCAATTTAATGGAGAGGTCAGAGATAAATTTCTAATGTTGAAGTTGTTGCTTTAAGATGACACTTAAAGCCATAGAAATGAATGAGATCGGCAGGGAGAGTGTATTTGAGAAGAGGTGGGGATCAGAACAGAGCTGTGAGACACTGCTCTGATACTAGAGAGTAGACGAGTGAGCAAAGCAGGTAGAGAAGCAGGAAAAGCAGATGTAGTGGCACAGGCACTAATAGAACAAAGCTTTTCAAGAGGAGGAAGTGACCAAAAATGATAATTTTAACAAGTACTCAAAGATCATTAAAGCGATCTTAAGGAACATGCGAGTTGTTCATTCAAATTAGAATAATCTCCATAAAGTGTTGCTAAAAATAACCTGCTTAGAGTGGGTTGAGAAAGACATGGTAAGTGAGCACTTGGTAACAGAGACTCTAAAATATATTATTAAGTGGTTTCATTACAAAGAGTTACCCACAATAAAGTGGTAGCTGAAGGGGAGCTGGGTGAATAGGAGTGTATGTTTTTTGTGTTTGTTTTCAGGTCTGTTGGTTTTCAAACTTTAAAAATTTTTGATAAAACATTTTTATTTAGTAATGAGAAACATCTAGAATGATTCGGGAAACAGTGTATCATTCCTTGAAAAGACCAAAAGAAGGTGGGGGTCAGACCAAAAGGGGTTTGGGCCTTTGATAGAAACAGGGATTTTGAGTAGAGATGCAGAAAAATTAATAAATTTGATAGTAAGAGAACTCATAATTAATTGCTTATATTTTTTTCAAAGAAGTTGGGGTCAAGATTATATAGAGAGTTGTTAAAACAGGAAAAGATAGTTGAAAAGATAGGAGTCTTGGTGGAAAAATTGGAATCTTTGACATTAAGGTTTCAGTGGTAGTATAATTTTGGGAGATAGCAAGGTTAAAAGAATGACTGTGGCTAACCAATATGGAAGAAAGAAAAGACATTTATTGGAAGGTGAGGAAATTAAAGCCAAGCTGTCAGATGTCTCATCCAAAATTTACCCCACTCACAAATTCCCAAGAATAAAGGCAGTAAATGGTAGACGAATCCCTAGAAACTAACCCTTTCTTTCTGTACATTCCTTTTCTATTTTCCCTCACTCGAGGTTAAAAGAACCCAGTTCTCACTATTTTCCCTTCTGGTCTCACTGTGGCCTACCCACCTAATTTCCTATCTCAGCATAAATTTCATTTCCATAAGAGATTATATGAAAATAAATGTATTTCCCTATTTTCAGATATTAATACCAATTAAAAAGGTAAACCCGGCTAAATTTGCTTAGTTTTTTTTTAAAAAATATATATATTTTGATTTATTTCAGAGAGGGAGGAGAGATAGAAACATCAATGATGAGAGAGAATCACTGATTGGCTGCTTCCTGCACACCCCTACTGGGGATCAAGCCCGCACTCCCAAGCAGGTGCTCTTGAGGAGAATTGAACCCGGGACCCTTTGATCCGCAGGCCGATGCTCTAGCCACTGAGCAAAACTAGCCAGGGCATAGTTTTTTTCTTTTTAAATTAGAATCAAAAGAAAGATGAATCTCTAAACTCAGATGAACTGTTTCAAGGACAGTGAAACAAGTAGAACATTACAATGTGTTTATAGGCAAGTACAAGAAAGCATAAGGAAGCTAGAGTTGGAGCAATAAGAAGTGGTAAAATAATGCTACAAGTTAAGGGGAAGGATGACAAAGACAAATTTCATTGCTTTCGGTATTTTTCATCTTATTTTGCTAGGAGTCTCTGTAACATCAAAGCACTTCCAAAAGAATGGGTTTCAAAAAGTAGCTAGTCCCTTCATATTATTTCTTTTTTTCTGAAGTATTACAATATATTTTTTTAATCCAGTGAATTTCATTTTTTTTTATTGTATCACACATGAATGGCCTTTTCTGTAAAATAATAGATGTGTGCAACCTAGGAGAGTCTGATGGGGAGGTTGCAAGTACATTACTTTATTACAAACCATTTAAATGGTTAGTTTACCATTTCCTGTAAATACTGTCTTTCTGTTTTGCATTAGGTTTGATAAAATAGTATATACTTTGCGCCTAGCTGATGTGGTTCAGTGGTTGAAGGTTGACCTATGACCCATGAGGTCACGGTTCGATTCATAGTCAGGGCACATGCCCGGGTTGCAGGCTAGAGCCTCAGTGTGGGTTGTGTGGGAGGCAACCGATCAAAGATTCTCTCTCATCATTGATGTTTCTATCTCTCTCTACCTCTCCCTTCTTCTCTGAAATCAATAAAAAATATATTTAGAAAAAAATAGTCCACTTTGAAAAAATATAGCCATCAAAGTTGTAGGTTTGCCATGAGAATACGCTCATTGGCAGGATAGCCTTCCACATCCTTAGCTCTAATCAAGAAGTCCAAAGCCAGAGAAAACCAAATACCATATAATTTCATTTAGGTGTGGAATCTAAAGAATAATATAAAGGAATAATAAAAAATAAATAGACTCATAGATACAGAGAACAGACTGATGATTGCCAGAGGAGAAGGGGTTGAGGGGCTGGGTGAAGAAGGTGAAGGGATTGAGAAGTACAGATTGGTAGTTTCAGAATAGTCATGAGAATGTAAAATACTGCCTAGGGAATATAGTCAATAATATTGTAATAACTATGTGTGGTGCCAGATAGGTACTGAGAATATGGGGTCGGAGCATTTTGTAAAATATATGATTGTCTGACCACTGTGTTGTACATCAGAAACTCATACTATTGTCTGACCACTATTGAAAGAAGGTGAAGGGAGAAGCTAAAGAATATATATGCATAACTCACAGACACAGACAATAGTGTGGCGATGGCCAGAGGGACGAGGGAGCAGGGGCTGGATGGAAGAGGGCAAAGGGGGGGGGCGTGTGTGTGAAATGGGGACATTTGTAATAAAGTCAACAATTAAAAAAAGGTTAAAAAACACAATGAGGTATCACCTCACACCTGTGAGGATGGCTATCATCACACACAAAATAAATTGTTGGCAAGGATGTGGAGAAAGGGAATTCTTGTATGCTATTGGTGGGAATATAAATTGATAAAGCTATTATGAAAAACAGTATGGAGGCTTCTCAGAACACTAAGAATAGAACTACCATATGATCCAGCAATCCCTCTTTTGGTCATATACCCAATGGAAAAGCCTGAGATCCTTACTTTTTAACGTTCCTCCTATAAGGAGACTTACTTGTAGTTATTTGGAATATAAGAAAAACAAAGATTACATAATTGGCCTTTTTCCTTTTCCAGTTGTTTATTTGTACCCAGCATGCTATAAAATTAAACTATATGTCTAAAAAGGTCTATAACAAACTGACCTTTGATACATACAAATATTTTGTATAGGAGTAGATGTGCAAAAAGCCAATCATTTTTATTTTCTCGGCTAAGGGCAACTATAATGGTACATTCTGAATTACTGCTACTACCAATATTTCTGTCCTTTTCAGATGCAGAAGCCTAACATAGAATGTTTTTAGTTGTAGTAATTTTTGCCATACTTGTCACAGAGTTGAGAAAGTCCTATTGGATAAATCATTCTAGCACTTCATTGTTGAAACATGGCTTTCAGAACTGTCCGTAGGAATCTTTCAGTGGCAAGCACAGTGTATTGAATAACTTTCCCCCTAATTTATGTGTCATGGAAATGTGGCTGAGACTTCATTTCTCATAGTTACTGCTTGTGTCTATGAACTTATAACAATGCTCTGAATGTTTTTAATCTTATTTTAGAAAAACATCAGAGAAATGTTAGCATAATTTGAAATATCTGCAATGATGGCAAAATCCTTTTGGGGGGAGAAATAGAGTTGATGTTTAGAAACAGTCAAATTTTTTGGATCCAAGACTAGTGAATAAAGTATTCATGCATGCTGGATAAATCATGAAAATCATACAAAAACAAAACAAAACAAATTTCAAAGTAATAAGATTAAAGTTTTTTTTCAATTAATGTGGTACCTTAACTTCAGTAGTTAATTCAGAAGTTTCAGGCAAAACCTGATCAAAATAGAATAAGTGAAGCTGCTAATAATGATACCATGCTGAAATATAACACTTGATTAAACATGTAAATTGTAATGTGCTTTTGTAATGGCTCCTAATTTTGTAGTTACACTTTATGACCATCAGTGCGTTAAGTACTTGTTTTTAATTGTTTTCTGGGTTTACATTCTAACTATCATACATGGATGGTATTTACCTTGAATTTTCTTGTAAATATAATTAGAAATTATTTAAATAGAAAATACCAGACTTATTTAGTAGTACTGTAGAATAAATTTTATAAAAACTTAATGAATTTCCAATATTTTCAAATGCATCATCTCATTTGAGTCTTTTAGATATCTTCTTATAAAATGTTTTTGCATATTATCATACTTATATTGTCTTCCCAGCCTACCATGGAGTAAGCCTCTAGAATATTCTGCATAGTATGAATTGACTGAATAACATACCTCTGTCTCCCTTTCCCATGTCCTGCCCCATCCCCCTGCCCCATCCCCCCTCACCAACACTTGTATTTTTCCTCACTGAAGTTCCCACTGCAGTTAACTGTTCAAAAATATCTGAAGCTGAAAAAGATGCAATTAGGTATAGACAATAAAACTGATGCTTTCTTGCCCCAGGGTGAACATGAAATTTTTCATAAATGTCGACAGTTTTATTTATGTGAAAGAATCAGAACTGGCACAGTGGTAAAGCACATTACCAAAAGAATGGAGAAGAATATGAAAAATGTGTAGGGGAAAACTAGTATACGGCGTGTCTATAAAAGTTTGGTCATAGGGCCCAGCCTGCGTGGCTCAGTGGTTGAGCATCTACATATGAACCAGGAGGTCACGGTTCAATTCCCAGTCAGGGCATATGCCCAGGTTGTGGCTCGATCCCCAGTGTGGGGCATGCAGGAGGCAGCCCATCAGTGATTTTCTCTCATCACTGATGTTTCTATCTCTCTGTTCCTCTCCCTTCCTCTCTGAAATCAATAAAAAAAAAAAGTTTGGTCATAGATCAAGTGATAGAAAGTTCCTCCACCACAAACACTCTTTTTCCCAACCATCTCATTACCAATACCAATACCTTCCTTTCATCTGATATACTGGAGGCTTCTTTAGGTGCAGCTTTACCTGACACCTTAACATTTCATAGCCATTGACTTAGCATAATTGAATTTCACTTTCTTTGGTTTCCTTCTTAACTCCATAGAAAAGACTAGACCTGTTTGAAATTTATTGGGAGCCCCAACTGTGTCTCCTGACTCAAACACAAGGCATTTCCACACATACTATAGACTCAGATAAACATAGTGTATAAGTTAATACTGTGATGCTTGGTCTAACATGTCTATGTGTGTGTATAGCATCTCCCTCCCACCCTGCCTTATGCTAAACATTAAACTCCATTGATATCATCATGCAGGTTCTAATTTTGAGGCCTGAATATTTAAAAACTCTCAATTGTTATCTCCTATCACGTGATGCTTTACAATGACTAAACTGAAAATGAGTGATTTTTGTATTAACAAATTCTTTTATTATTCACAATGGGAGATATATCTAAATTTTATGAAGACAATGTCTTTTCCCATATCTTGGCACTTGTAAATCTTTATCATTAACCATATATATATATATTTTTTTTCTCAGAAATTGTCAAGGTATATAGGCAAATTACTTGATAGTGCATCATTCTCTATCCAGGGGTGTTGAATGTCTGGCTCCAGGGCTGTATAAGGCCTATGAAATCATTTGGTCTGGCCCTGCCAAGGCATTAGGGGTGAGTTAATTAAATGTTTGATGAAATGTATCAGGCTAATTTTTAAATTGATAACTTTTGTATGGCCCAGGAATGATGTTATAAATATCCAAATGGCCATAGAAACATCATCATTTTTATTGGTTCTTGTTACCCATTCTTATTTATTTCTCACATGATGACCATAATATTCAATTCGGAAAAAACAGACTTCAGAACCATGGCTTTTAGCACCCAAAGGGTGTTTGCGTACTCATGGTACCACCATCCCAGTCTCTGAGAATTCTTCTGATTTATGTCACTCACTGCTGTTAACAGTTCCCTTCTGTACTCACTGAGAGGTCCATAGACCTGGCCATGACACACACCCATTGAGAATACTTTTATCTCCTCCTTCAGGGCTTTCTCTGAAGCCGTGGGTTCCTGCTCAGGTCCAACCATGCCCAGGAGCAGTCCTAGAAGTGTAGGTGGGTTATCTCCTTCAGGAATAATCCTTAATCAATAAGGAATGATAGCCAGTATGACTGTCATTGTACAATCATGTCTTGGAGGCATTTAAAAAATTTCTGAGTTTCCGTGGGGCTGGACAGCAGCAACCTTAATTATTATTTACATTTTTATTAGACTTTCTTCTTCTGATCTCACTCTTTCAGCTCCCCACTCCTGCTTCTTTGAATCAATCCCGCCAAACTACCTGCACCTAAGTCCTTGTTTGAGCTCTACTTTTAAGAAAGAAGGCAACCTTAGAAATTACCTAATGCAATTCTTCCAGTTTGCAGAAGTGGAAACAAAGGGCAAACAAATTTAACTTGGCTAAAGACACAAAACACTACACTGATAAAACTAGTACTGAGGCAAGTATCTACAATTTCAATTTTATAAGTTATTATCACATGTGTCTATATAGTAGGGGCTGAGAGATAAGAGCCTAATTCTTACCATATATGTAGGCATATTATTAATTGAGGTGATATCAATCCTGCTATTTCTCAGGAACTATCATATCATTACTTTTGTCTAATTGCTATAGTACTTTAATAAAAATTATCAAAGAGTAATTATAAACAGAATCTTATATCAATTACATCCTTAAAAGATATACAATGATTAGTATATATTCCCCTGGTTATAGTAAATACTTCATATATAAATGATTTGCTCTCTGTGTTAGAAATTCCAGTTGTTTTTTTTCTTACCCAAAGTCTTATGATTGATTATACGTGAATCTCTGTGAACTCTTTGAATGGGCCCTAACAATGTAATGTTACAGGAATATTTATGAAGTTCAAAATATTAAACACTTGAATATCAGAAATTGAGCAGGAGAGATAACTCTAATGTAATTTTATCCCAACAGAGGCAAATCAGTGAATTTCTTTTAGCAACACTCTTTCTGTGCAAGCTAGCTACAGCAGAAAACTACCGAGGCAAATGGAGAAGCAAGAGCTTCTTAGTATATAAGGTGTGTGTGCATGAGGAAAAAAATAAATTTCTTAGACAAATAGGAAGCAGGACTCAGTTTCTCTAGCAAGATAATGTTCTTTCCCCATATGTATATTTCACATTTAAGTTTTTATTTTCCCTTATACATTTCAGTTTATGTTATGAAGACCAAGGCTTATAAAAACAAGGGTCTATTGCCATTTTTTATCTCGTTCACATAAAAAATAACCTGCCTTCACAGTGGATATTATTTTCTTTGTAAAGCTACCTATGTTGTAACATTGATGAGAACAGTGGCTATTTATCTTCATAGTAGTGATCATCTTTGAAAAATGAATTGATACAGTCATTTTTATTAATACTAATATCTAGATAAAAACCTTTTTAAAAGTTAAGATTTTACTACATAGTAACTCTATGTCAAATGAGTAGTAAAATTTTACCCTAGTTTTGCTAGTGACAGATCCTCTATAAATGTTTGTTTCTTTGGTAAGTAGCAGTATTTTGTGGGCATAGAGTAGGACTGATGAATGGTGAATGGTTTCTCCATCGGTCTACTAGGTAGAATGGTACTCTGCTGCTTTATTCAGCACCATCACCAGCGCCTGGGATACCTGGCACATAGAAGCCACTCATTAAATATCTGCGAAGAATGCATGAGATGCCAACTTTGTAACCTTTTATTTTTTTTCAATTTTCTAAACATAATTAATTTGTATGCTGAACATGAAGCCTTTTAAATGTCTAATTCTGTGAGTTTTGCCACACATACAGCCATGAATTCACCACTCAATTAAAATATAGAACCATTGCAACATCTCCAGATTTTTCCAGCAACCTACTCCCAGTCCAAGTACCTGACAACTACTAATCTGCTTTTTGTTCCTATGTTTTACCTTTATAAGGATGTCATATAAATAGAAACATACAGAATGAAGTTTATTGCTTTTCTAGTTCACTTTTACTTAGCACACTCTGAGATTCATCCACATATGGCATGTAAATTATCATCCTTTAAGGTAAAATCCTTATGAACTTTTAAGAATAAAGGGCTCAATTAGGCCAGGGGAGTAGGCATCATATCTTTATAGAAAATTCATCTCTAAAGAAAAAGAAAGGCTAATTCTAAGAGTACTTTAGTATACCATTTGTGATTACTGTGATGAGATCCATTAAAGAAACAGAATTGAGTCACAGTTACTACTTCTAAGGAAAAGGCTGTATGAATATAATTTTAACTCTAAGCAAATTAATTGGGGTCCTTTCTCATGCAGTGGTACTTGTTTTTGGGTTAATCATAAAATGGAGAGCAGGTTTGATGAAATGATGTCAGGAGAGAAATGTGGGTGAAGACTAAGAACTGAAAAATCTAGAAAAAAGAGGTGTAGGATTCAGCTAAGAGGCACTTAATTAGGATAGAAGCAAAGTGTAAATCAGAAATCTGGACATTACTAGTAAGAAACACAACTATATCCATGATTTTGATTATAGTTTGTTTTCATCTTTAATTAAAATACCAATAACTGGAAAAGTCTGCCTGAACTGGGAAATTCACATTGCCTGGGTGGACTCCTGTGGGGTAGGAACACACTAGACCTAGGAGACTCCCTGCACAGGGAAGCCCGTTCATTGCAATGACTAGTGGTTTCCTCAGTTCTATACAAGTTGGAGGCAAACCTGTTGGACACAATGAATGGTAATTTTGAAAAAAAAAATTAGAGCACAGGAAACAATCACAAAAGAAATATATTTGAATCAGAGTTGTCTATCCAGTCCAATTCATTATTAATTTTTTTGTAATAATTTTTTGTAATAAACACTTTTAACTATACTATGAGGCAAGCATGACTCATTGGAAAATAAGGCAGGGTAAGATTTCTGCCCTTGATGATAATGCACTCTAACAGGTAATATAGCCAGAGAAGTGATTAGAATGGAGTGAATTAGGGAAGGAATGGAGAATATGAAATCACATAACAAAGGGAACAGGGTGGTTATAGGTGTGAGGAAGGAGGGAAAAGTCCTTAGGTAGGAGAGCAGACATTTATTATATATATATAAATTAGTCTTTAAAATATGGTTATAAATAAATGTATATATATTTATGATTACATCATTTCTTTACAAATGATGTCATGTTAAGGAGCATGACTTGGTAGTGATGACCATAAAATGAGAAGAATATTTTCTCCTACTTCCTTCAGTTTTTCCTAGAATATGTTCTGCTTCCCTAGAATTTTGATTGTTCCCAGCACATGTTTCCTTTTGCTGTTGGTTCCTGCTTTCTTGATTCTACTTTATATTATTCCTGCCTTTCTATTCAGCCCCTGTATCTTTATACATTTTTTCATTGTTTTATTTCTCTTACATTTGCTCAGCACAGATGTGACTCTCCCACAATTCTTAGCTTTTCACCATCAGTATACTTTTTTTTTTTTTAGCAGTAAAGTTGAATAGAGCTGTTGCTGATCTGACATCAGGTATTATAACTTCTTTTTCACAAAACTTGAACTTAATAAAAATGTCTATTTTCCCCATAACTCCAAAATATTGCTAGGGAGGAGTGGCTTATATTTTAAAATCTGAGTATACTTGTTAAAATTCACAAATGGAGATATGGTATTCTATGCCCAAAGCAGTGCTGTTACATTTTTCTCCTTGAGGAAGCACAGTTCTTTGGCTTAGTTCCAGATGTCAAAATGAGTGTGGATTCTCAAGTTTAATCTATCCTTAAATTACTTTTAAAGACTTGTGCAATTTCCTTGGGGAACAATAAAAAGTGATATTTGAAAATTAGATAACACACAATACAGTGTGCAGATGATGTGTTGTGGAATTGTTCATCTGAAACCTATATAATTTTGTTAACCAGTGTCACCCCAATAAATTCAATAAGAAGAAAAAAAGAGAATTAGATAAATCTTTATCTCTAGGAGTAAAATCCCTAATTAATTTAGTGATTCACTTTGGAAAAACTTATACCACTTTTGCTTTGGCTTTCTTCCTTCTTTGGTAGAAAGTCTTCACCTTTCTACCAAATTCCATTGTCCTCTAGGAGCCTATGGCTTATACTTATGTTGTTCTTTTATGCTGGTGTGCTGGGATATCAGTACTTTGCATGGTCACTGCTACCTTGGTGAATGCTCATCTCTTCAGGGTTATCTTCCAAGGGGGGGATCCAGGAAGTACAGAGGGAGAGCATAAAATGTAAAGATGAAACACAAGATTTAAAGGATGTCAGAGTGAGACATGAATGACAGCCTATAAAAAGTATTATTCTCTATGAATGTACGTTTAAAATTATAATCTTGTTACTATTAAACCCTTCTAGAATCTGAACCTTTGGTTTCTCTCTCCTTTTTTTCCCCCCACTATAGATTTATTTGCTCTTTGGGTGTGTAAGAAGATAATTACTGAGTTGACCTGAGATAGTGTTGTATAGAATGCAAAGGCAGTGAGGAAGAAGTAACTCTCTGTGAGAAAGGCTTTCTGGGAATTCAGGGAAGAGTTTTACAGCTAAATTAATTAGGAAATGGAACATATAAGTAAAAATTTTCAGTGTCTATTTGTTGCCCTTAAAATGAAGGAAGTTGTTGACCTCCTCAGTTATAGATCCACAGGTCATTCTGGGCTCTTTTTCACATCTCCTCAAATGAATCACTCTATGTTAGATTTTGTAATTATATACTTTTTATTTAAATAAGCTTAAAAAGGGCTCAGTGGTAGGTAGGTATTTCAAGCCTCCAGTATGATAACGTTTCCAATTAAGAATTGTGTTTTGTTTTGCATTTCTTTTCTCTTTATTAAAGCAAAAATTTTTTTTTTTTTAATTCTGAATGGGTAGGTTTCTCTCTGTTTCTTTTTTTTTAAATCTTTATTGTTCAGATTATTACATTTGTTCCTCTTTTTTCCCCCCATAACTCCCCTCCTTCCAGCTCCCACCCCACCCTCCACCCTCACTCCCCACCCACTGTGATCATCCATAGGTGCATGATTTTTGTCCAGTCACTTCCCGCATCTCCCACACCCCTTTTCCCCCCAAGAATAGTCAGTCCATTCCCTTTCTATGTCCCTGATTCATTATAATCACCAGTTCATTCTGTACATCAGGTTATTTATTCACTTGATTCTTAGATTCATTTGTTGATAGATGCATATTTGTTGTTCATAATTTGTATCTTTACCTTTTTCTTCTTCTTCCTCTTCTTAAAGGATACCTTTCAGCATTTCATATAATACTGGTTTGGCGGTGATGAACTCCTTTAGCTTTTCCTTATCTGTGAAGCTCTTTATCTGACCTTCAATTCTGAATGATAGCTTTGCTGGATAAAGTAATCTTGGTTGTAGGTTCTTGGTATTCAGCACTTTGAATATTTCTTGCCATTCCCTTCTGGCCTGCAAAGTTTCTGTTGAGAAATCAGCTGACAGTCGTATGGGTATTCCCTTGTAGGTAATTGAGCCTCTTTCTCTTGCTGCTTTTAAGATTTTCTCTTTGTCTTTTGCTCTTGGCATTTTAATGATGATGTGTCTTGGTGTGGTCCTCTTTGGATTCCTTTTGTTTGGGGTTCTCTGCGCTTCTTGGACCTGTAAGTCCATTTCTTTCTCCAGGTGGGGGAAGTTTTCTGCCATTATTTCTTGAAATAGGTTTTCAATATCTTGCTGTCTCTCATCTTCTGGTACTCCAATAATTCTGATATTAGACCGCTTAAAGCTGTCCCAGAGGCTCCTTACACTATCTTCACACTTTCGGATTCTTTTTTCATTTTGCTTTTCCAATTGGGTGTTTTTTGTCGAATCTTTGGTTTGATTCTTGTGCTCCTCTGGTCTGCTATTGGGTATAATATTCTTTATTTCAGTCCGTGTATGCTTACTTTCTAATTTCTTTATCGTAGCATCGAGGGTCTCATTAGTTTTCGTGAGGCTCTGCACAAATTTATGGCAAGCCCTCAAAATTGCGATTCTTAGCTTCATATCCTCCATTTCTGTCATGTTTTTTTGTCTCCGCATCTTATATGCTTTCTTGGTGCACCCCCTTGTGGTCTCTGTGCGCAGTCTTGTTCTAGCCAAGCCTTAATTGTTGTAGTTAACACTAGAGGGGTTTGACCACCAGGCCGACTGGCTGTAGGAATCAGCTGTGGAAAACGTCTGTCTTCTGGGTTTTTACATGACATTCAAAATACAGTAATTAAATATCCCAAAAATGTTTTAATATAGCAAAGCTTCAAAATATATAAAATAGCAATTCCAAGAACTGTAAAGAGAAACACAAATACACAAATAATAGTCAGAAATTTTAATACCCTTTCTTAATCATTGAGATTTAATATACAGAAAACAAATATGGTTATAAAGGATTTGAACAACACTATTGACTAACTTGAGACAATTGATATTGAGATAATAATCAACAATAGCAGAAGAAAATCTTATTTATTTATTTGAAAGTCTCTTTTAAAGTACACATGGTGTATTTACAAAGATAGCCTAAATTCTGGGCCATAAAATGTCTCAGTGATTTTAAAGGGATTTATGTTATACCTGCTACATTCTCCCCAATTATTGGAAACTAAATAACTGTACCTCTAAATAACCTATGAGTTAAAGGAAAACCTATGAGTTAAGGGAAAACCAAAAGCGATATTAGAAAATATTTTAAACTCAATGAAAATAAAACAAATCAAAATTTATGGGATGCCATGAAAGCAGTGCCTAGAGGAAAATACATATCATTCAGTGGATACATTTAAAATAAAGTTTTCAATGACCTCAGCTTCTACTTCCTAAAATTCATGTGAAATCTTAAGGAAACTAGTGTAGCTGAAATGCTGCTGCAAAAGAACAAGGGTTAAGGATTCAAAACCACCAGTTTGGTAGTTTCAAGTAAGACCTTTTTTTCCTGGTTTGTCATTCTTTCTTTTAGTAGAAATCATTTGGCCATAAGTTTGGTATGTATATCTTACTTGCCATTGAAGACACACTAATAAAATTTTCACAAGGAAAGATATATGTGTAAATAGTATAGAATAAAAGGAGAACAAATTCATTCTTGACCAGTAATCCATTTTCTTTCATGTACTATTTCAAAATGTAATAAATATAAGTGTACCATGCAGCATGACAAATGTGCAGTCACTAAACACTTTACCCAATGAAAGAGATAAAAAAGAAAAAGGATAATTTTGGCGTTGAAGCCATTGAAAATGCACAATGCATGTATTAGGTAGGTTAATAATTGTATTTATGAGATTGCCCTGGAAGTAAACGGATTCCTCAATGCTAGAGTTTAAAGAGTATGCTATGTTGTTTTGTGCCTCTAATCCCTACTGTTATATGGCCTAAACTTTTTTTCTTATCATCTAATTCCAAAATATCGCTTATGATTCAGCTCAATGAGGTCTCCTCTCTGAAGACCTCACTTGCCCTCCAGGGTTAGATTAATGCCGCTCATCTATGTCTTTCCTATTTCCCAGCACTTCTTCTGTAGCCTGAACACACAGTGTTTTAGGATTTTCCCCACTGTATATGCTTACATCACTCATATACCAAGTGAAGAAAAACATTTTCGACAATTTACAGTTTCAAAGTAAAAACCACCACATAAATAATGTCATTAGGTTACGTTTTCTGAAGCCTGTTTTAAGAAACATAAGTAAAAAGGCAATAACTGAACAGATATATTTAACAAAATCTTTAATCTGAACCACAGCAGAACATTAAAATTTTAATGTTTTTTTTCTCTTAAAATATAGATTTCTCAAAATAGTTTAGGGCAGACACTACAACACGGTACAAACATTTCCAGGGCGTCTGAATCTCAGGGAATATGCCTCTTTGTAGAATTTAATGGAAATTTATTTTTTTGACCTGCTTAAAGGCATGCTATTTTTAAAAAGTCCTTTTCTGAACACTGTAATTTGTTTTTCATTTTTCTCCCCATAACCGGAGCTCTGTAGGATGCACATTTGCAGAATAGCAAAGGGCAGCCAAGCAGCCCTGTCAGATAAACAGCTTGCTTGATACCGCTGTCTCTCATTAGAGTGGGCCGTGCTCTTCGGGAAGCTGGCTTCCCAGCTTAGGGTGAGGAAATGTCGGGCAGGCAGGTATTAGCTCTGTGTTAGGTGGTAAACCGCATAGCCAGCTGTGGAAAGTGGAACACCGGCTATAGAATGGAGAAAAGAACAGTGGTTGAGCTGACATATATTGGAGAGATGAGAGTCCCCTATGGCTGCAGAGGTGAGAGAGGGAAACAGAGCATATATCTTGTCTTTTTTCCCCCTACATCTTAAAAACAGTAAAAGTGTGATTATTTTGGGTTGGCTGTCTTCAGATATAAAGTTTTCTCAGGTGCTCACTTTCCTGGCCTTGTAATGTTTAGCATCATCAAATCAGTGGACCATATTTAAAGGGAGAAAGGGATAGAATTTACTCACATTATTTTTATTTGTTGATTTTTGCCTTGAAGTTTCAGCAGGCACCTTATTAAAAACATATACACACAAAATAAAACAAAACAAAATAGGTGTTGAGTCACTGTGTTCAATATTATAGATCAGTGATGGTGAACCTATGACACGCGTTTAGAGGTGACACGCGACCTCATTTTTTTGGTTGATTTTTCTTTGTTAAATGGCATTTAAATATATAAAATAGATATCAAACATATAAGTCTTTGTTTTACTATGGTTGCAAATATCAAAAAAGTTATGTATGTGACACGGCACCAGAGTTAAGTTAGGGTTTTTCATAATGCTGACATGCCGAGCTCAAAAGGTTCGCCATCACTGCTATAGATGCTGACTTCGGTTCAAATTCTTCAGTGTGACCTCCAGGTAGATGTTTGTTCTTTGTTCAGTCGGGATCCAGGCCTGACCACCTTGCTTCCCTAATTTCGTTTGTTTGGGCTGGTAATGTGAAGATTCCTCACATCAATGCATAGTGCCGAGAAAGCAAAGGTGACATGCAGAGTAAATATCAGCAGAAATAATACGATTAAGAAAAGTCAATAAGAGATGCTGAGATAGGGAGGCCACAGGGAGAGATTAGATGCTCCTGAGGAAGCAACGCAAGCAGACGCCCTATGGAGGTGCCTGATAAGCCCTGGCAGGTCAAGGCGGAGTAAAACCTCAGCCTGTGCTGCTCAGCCACCTCCTGCTCCAGGACACAGATATGTTGACTCTCAGTTTCTAGGTTGTGTTTTGTTTTTGTGTGTGAACCACACCAACTTCTTTTTTCAAGGAATAAACATAAACACATATAAAAAGCCTATAAAAAGTCAACTGTCACATCAGACAAGAAATACTGGCCAAGTTTAGCACGTGTCAGTGACAAATAGCGGATAATATCAAGCTCTGTTTCAATTTAAGAAAAATATGGAATTACAGTAGTGTGCTTTCTTTATATGTAAAAATTATCTGATAGCAAAGTTTTGTGACATAATTGACCACTTCATATCAGCCACTGTAACATGGAGTTATGGTAGTGGGTACATTGTTCTAAATTTCAGGTGTTTTACAATCCACTACAAATCGCTCAGATATTGAGGCAGCAGGTAATGCCATTCACACACACATATGTGTATGTGCACACACACAGGATCTATTTAAAAATTTGGATGGTAATGAAATAAAGAGGTTTTATTTTATTGTACTTTTCTTCTGTATGCTGTATTTGTTCATTTTCATATTTCCTCTCAAATGCAAACCATTCGTAGAGCAACCTCAGCTCTGAAGAGATTTTGGAAAACAAATATATGAAAATGCTTTAAGCTTTAGATATGTGAGATGTATCACACATTTAGAAAAGTCCAGCTCAGTGATATATCAGAAAGTAAATAACATGGACACAACATCTAAAAAAACACATCACAGACTTTCGGGATCTTTCATTATGCTCTCTTTTAATCACTTCTCTTCTCCCACAAATGTTACCACTAATCTGATTTCTGTATTTTGATGTAATTAAATTCTAGAAAATACTTACAGCATTTCATCATAATTTGACCTCCTAAACTTTCTACCCTAAATAACACAGTATAGTTTTAGATATTTAAAATTTTGTACAAATGCAATATATTGTATGTGGTTCTTGCTTTGGCCAACACTATGTATGTGTGTGTGTGTGTGTGTGTGTATGTGTGTGTGTGTGTATGTTTTGGGTTTTTTCCCCAATGGTGAGGTATTTTTTTAGATCATTTTCATTGTTGTTGAACGGGTGCTAAGTTTGGTGGAAAGTCTGTTTGGGTTTTTTGCTGTTATGATGTGTTTATGTTGCTGTGGTACATTCTTGGACCTGCCTTTTAGTGAACACACACAGGCATTCTCAGTGGATTATGCCTAGGAGTACAACTGATAGGTTAGAGGTATGTATGTCGTAAGATTTAGTTTTTAATGACAGTTTTGTTATCACAAATTGAGCCATTATCCAATAAATTATCCTCTTATGAGTAATAATCAAAACACTGAATATCATTTTATATTAAAATCTTCTCCCCTCCCCAGTTTGGATCGTGTCCATCTGGTGACCTGGCTCAGTGGCTTTTGCTCTCTCGTTTACCAGATGTTTCAAATCAGTGGATGCATGAGAGGGCTTGGACACTGTGTTTGTCCTCCCAGAAGGTATCTGCATTTTAATTTTTTAATTTCTGCAGACACAGGGCCGAGGCAGGGTTCCTCATGTCCTCAGTGGGTTGTGCGTAATCCAGGCTCGGTGATGCTGACTGCTCTGACCCAAACCAGAAAATAACAGGGGACGAGACAAGAAGGAGGCTAACTCTCCCACCTCTATTGTCCAATCTTTGATGCTTTTCACAACCTGCTGTGGTTTCTTTACAGAAGTTGTTTTTTCAGATCCCAGGTTTCTCCTTGCTATCCCCTCCAAATGCCGCACTTCTCATCTCTGTGTCTTTGATTTTTTTTCCAGTTGCCTGGATATTTCTGTCACCTTCCCTTCACCTGTGTAAATTCTATATACCCCTCAATACTCAGATTAAAATTCCTGCCTTTTGCAAATATCTCAGCCCACACTCATCTGTTTCTTCTTAAAAAACAAAGGTATTTATACTCTGTAAATTCAGTGTTAGATTGCTCCCCCATGGGCTCTGCTAGTGTCATCAGTCATTCTTTGTTTTATTATTTTTTTTCCTTAATAGGTGTTAAATTATCTGAAAGTCATTTTATACACACACACACATACATGCATGCACATGCCCACACATGTGTATGTACTTTTTTCCAGGACTATTATTTTTTAATTGATTCTAAAGAGAGGAAGGGAGGGAAGAGGGAGAGAGAATTATTGTGGATTGAACCTGCAACTGGGCAGGTGCCCTGACCGGGAATGGAACCTGCCACCTTTTGGTGTACGGGACGATGCTCCAACCAACTGAGCCACACCGGCCAGGGTCGGGACTATTTTGTCTGGCTCAGTGCTTGGTCTAAGAAGAGTACCAAAGGACTATTTATTCATTGATTAATTTGTGTTCCATCTCCTTGACAGGATACTTACTCATTACTGATTTCTTCAGAGTACTCAGTGTGGTAAATAGGTATTTTTTATTAGCTATTTGAAACATTAAACTGAATATGTCTAGTTTATGCATATTTTATGCAGTAAGAAAACTGTATAAAATGTTACTTTTATTATAATGTTAATGAAGTAAGGTAATATGAGTCACCAGCTTGGGTAGTTTATATTTAATTTCTAAGGCAGAAGAACTCATTTTAGTAAAACTATTATATTCTATTTTCTTGTATATTCTTTTTGCTTGTTATGTCAAATGTTATATTAATCTTCTCATTATTATTTCATAATTTAAAAAAAGCAATATGCAATAAATAAGCAAACAGACCTTTCTGGCTTCTGCTTTAGTATTGGACTGCTGACTCAGAGAAAGTCAGAGTCCGAAAATGCCTGTTATTTTATAGTCTTATCCCTTTGTCACTGGAAGATCATTCACTCTAACACAATTTCTGACGTTGTTAAGAAGCAGTCCATATTCTGGGAAATGGCTCAGGTCTGCTTTTTCTTGTTGATTTATAGCCAGTTTATTTTTAATTTACATGGAATAAAAAGCATCAACTCAACCATCCCTTTAATAATGATTTTCATCTAAGAAAGAATGTTTACTGTCTGGGGTAACAGAAGACACACACTCACAATATGTAAAAAAAATATATGATTAAACAAAAGTTATAGATCATTGCAAAAATGCCTCTCCTCCCTCCTGCATCCCAGAGAACCTCATCAAAATCAGAGTGGTTCTGAAAGCACCTCGAGCAGCATGAAAGTATAGAGAAGTTTCAGTCAAAGCCAGGGCTCACCTCAACTCAGGCAAATTGGAGAGGCCAAGTGCTCATTTGGAGAGATGGTAAAATGTTTCTGCTGCCGACCACAATTTCCTACTGTTCACATCAGTCCTGCCCTTTCTGGTTGTCAAGAAGTAGAGTCAATTCGAAGCACTTGAAATTCCCAAGTGACCGATGGTTCCCAAAAAAGCGAAAAGAACTCAAAACCGTGCCTACCTTGCAGTCTTCAGTATCAGTGGCTTCTCCCAACCTTAGTCCTACTTCACAAGAATCAAGAGCACTGTTCAGGGACTGGGTGAAAAAGTTGAAGGGGTTAAGAAGTACACATTGGTAGTTACAAAAAAGTCATGGGGATATGAAGTACAGCATAGGGAATCGTCAATATTGTAATAACTATGCATGGTGCCAGGTGCGTACTGAAATATGGGGAGTGGACACTTTATAAAGTATATGATTGTCTAACTACTAGACTGTACATTAATACAAAATAATATTTTAAACTGCAATTGAAAAATAAGAAAGTAACAAAGAAAAAAAATAAAGGCTATCTCAAAGTGGGGGGAAAAAAGCACAGCTCAAATTTCATTAAAGCCACCCTAGCCACAATAATCCATGCTAATGAGATGAATTTTGAGATTCAAAGTATTACTGGCATGACATACTAATGATTGCTTGTGTATGTGAGTTTGTGTGTGTGTGTTTTACTAACGTCTGTAAGTAGCACTATGCCTTTTATAACTCAATCTTAAGAAAAGGTTCTGAAAGTGCATTTCTATTTTGCAAAAGCATAACATTTTTGCCTTTTTTGACTGCTCTGAGAGTTGCAGTTAACATCTGTTACTTTTTGGCATAATTATTAATGATGTCACTTTTAATTTTCAAAAGTGTCCAGTTAGGATGATTAATAATATGGTAACTGAAATTAATGCCTATTCATTCTCCAGTTTTTTTTTAGACTAAATTTTAATTTTTTCATGAGAGTCTTCTGTACTGTCTCAGACTAGGTTGGTCCCACTGCTACAGAATTCCACAGCACTCTCCATTTCCCTTTTGTAATATTGTAGTTGTATTAATTGTTTGTTCATGATATCTCTTCCCAGCTAGATAAAATCACTAGAAGAGCAGGGGTTTTGACCATTTTATTCAACATTGAAACTCCCAGGACCTAGTATAATGTAGAAAATAGTAGGCCCTAGATACATAGTTTTAAATGAATGAAAGAAGTATACAGTTTTAAGTTCTATATTTCAAGGAATTAAGCAAAATATTGAAAGCTAGGTAAACAAATGAAGAAAAACATACCATAAAAAGTATTGTCTCATGCTAGGCCTTACAGAAAAAGTCTACTGAACCCTTTAGAAGAAATGATGCCAGACTTTTTTGTCTTTGAACGTAGATTATCGCAGATCTATCTCCCCTTCTGTTTAAGGACATCCCACTCCCTAGACATGTATATAAGTTTGTGCATGTATGTGTACATATTTATAGAGAGAGAGGGAGAAAGAAAAATGCACCTATAAGATAATAGTAAATATGTCTGCATGGCAAAAAGTATTTTTTATACTTTGTTTCCTTACATATGATTAACATGGTTTTTTACAAATAGAAAAAGCATTACTAAAAGATATGAAGTGATTATTACTCTTTAAGCAAAGAACTGGGTCATACCTAAGTAGTTTGTGTTACTGTTCCCCATGTTGAATTAGGTAGGGTGTTTAGTTAACCTAACAGTTTTCAAGATGAATCTCAGATTGGATCATTGTTCACATCTAAGTCTTCTTGGAAGTTGCACCAAAAATTGAGCGATTTTATTCCTAAAAAATGATTTAGGGAGTTGTTGTGGAAGAAAGTTTACTCTGCAGGCGTGCATTCGAAGTAGGAGTTGTTCATTGTTTCACCTAGCCAATCTCTGAGTAAAACTGTAGGAGTTAACAAAAAAGATTGAGAATCAACAGAGTAATCGGCCATTTTAATTTATTATGTTGAGTTTGGTTAGATTACTGTAAAAACACACACAAAACAACCTAATTGAAACAAACCATTAAAATGGCCTTGCTGAATGTGAAAATAGAATGTGGAAGTCCAAGTACATTAAATACAATGGTCTACAGGTTGCTGTTTACACTGCCAGTCATGGGGGGAGAATGGAATTTCTGAAAATGAAATATAAGCAAGATGTTGACTTTCAGTTATTTTGTGAGCTACGTAGAACAGAAAATAACTACATACTGTCTTGTATTGCTAATGAAATGGGCACATTTCTCAATAAATTGTGTGCTTTCTTCAATGCAAGTTCATGTAGCTATATTGCAATGTGTACTCTGCTATGGAAATTAAACTAAAAAGAAAAGAATGTTATTTCAGGGTCTTCTTGCACTAAAAAGAGCAGCAAACTTAATAATCATGGAAATAGCCCAAAGTAATTTCTCTCTTCAACTAAAATTATGTTAAATCAGCAATTCAGTGCACATTTTCATTTTGTTACTTGCGATACTCAGCTTTCTACTTAAGAGTAACCTGATTTGACCTTGTTATATAACTACTACACTCATCAATCTCTACCATGTGTTTTTTACTGGGTTTTGATGGTTGCTCTATTTTTAAGTTTGGGCCCTGAGTAGATTAAATGAGTCAATACCACGCTCAGGCTATAATGATATTTATTGTATACACTGTATATACTACATACATATCCATATCCATGATGATCAATTCATGCAGTCCCTGTGAAGGTAAATCCGAGGTGGGGGGAAGATTTTCTGGAAATACTTGGACTTTTTGTTGTTGAAGGTGATGTAAGATGTGTGTGGTCCTTTTGTTTGCTCACAGCCATATTGACATAGTAAAATCTGCTTTTCTTAGGATAAGCAAACTCCAAAGAAGATAGCTTAGACACAGTGGTTCTCAACCTGTGGGTCGCGAACAATGAAAATACATCCTGCATATCAGATATTTACATTACAATTCATAACAGTAGCAAAATCACAGTTATGAAGTAGCAACGAAAATAATTTTATGGTTGGGGGTCACCACAACATGAGGAACTGTATTAAAGGGTTGCAGCATTAGGAAGGTTGAGAACCACTGGGAGAGACCATGCTCATGGTAGAGATGGATGAGTGTAGTGGTTACAGTAGCAAGGTCGAATCAGGTTACTCTTAAGTGGATTAGTTAATGGTCATGCCAGCATGCTCCATAAAGAGTCACAATGAAGAGTACTCTTTCCTTCTTACTTAAGCCACTTTATTTTGATTACCTATTACTTGCATCTTAAAACAACCAAACTGAAACATTGGATGTATGTCTTTAGCATTTAGCTAGAATCTTACATTATTGAAACCACAAAAAAAGAGTATGTATTTATTTGAAGAAATAAATGGGTTGTCCACATATAAGTGTGATTTTTATTTTCAGATGCATTAGGCTAAGGACATACAACATTAATAAATTAGGTAGTGACACTACAAGGCATATTTATGAGATCTAACTATTACAAATGACTACCCATAATTTTGGATAATTATCCTCACATCATAAAGTCCACAGATGACTTAACATTCATAACTCAAAAACTTTATTGTGGCCGAAACCGGTTTGGCTCAGTGGATAGAGTGTCGGCCTGCGGACTGAAAGGTCCCGGGTTCGATTCCGGTCAAGGGCATGTACCTGGGTTGCGGGCACATCCCCGGTAGGAGATGTGCAGGAGGCAGCTGATCGATGTCTCTCTCATCGATGTTTCTAACTCTCTATCTCTCTCCCTTCCTCTCTGTAAGAAATCAATAAAATATATTTTAAAAAAAAAGATATCGACATATCTTTTAAAAAAAAAACTTTATTGTGTATTTTCATGCTGTATAGAACAAGAGGTACTACATTAAGAAAAATTATACATATGAATTAATAAGTTCATGTGATCTATAAGTGTTCACTAACAAATAGGAAAGAAAAAAAGCAGAAATACATTTTCAGTTATTGAGACCATTGCTGAAGAAAGTATAAAAACAGACTATGGATTTGCTGTAATAAACATTTTATTTTTTTGTCTATGGACAACAATAATAGATAAGCATTTAAGATTCAACCATGAGCCCTGGCCGGTTTGGCTCAGCGGTTATAGTGTTGGCCCCTGGACCAAACTGATCAAGGGTATGTACCTGGGTTGCAGGTTTGATACCCATGGAGTGGTGAGGATTAAAAAAAGAAGATTCAGCTATGATATGAAAATAAATTAAAAAAAAGATTCAGCTATGAGATAATAAAAAGAAAAATAATCCTATTAGACTTCAAGCTTTATTATATTTCTGCCAATTCATTTTAAAATTCTTCACTTATATGGAATAAAGCTGCAAAAAGATAAATCATCTAGAAATTAGGCTGCTTAGTTGTAAAAAATATAAAAATAAACTTAGCTCCTCTTAGAAATCCATTTTTGGATATGCACTCACATATATTTTAGTTTCTACATGAAATGAAGGTCACATTAAGCAAGGAAATGAGAGTTTATATTCATTGGTTTCTCTTTACACACAAAAAATGGGTTACTTTGAACAATACTTTCATGATTGATTGTGGTTGCTAAAATTTTTTACACAAACACACAAGATAGGATAATAAAAATGAATATTTTAAAATGATTATTGCCAGGAGTTGGTTGTTTTTAAATTGATTCTGTATGAAAATAAACAACATAAAAACAACGTTTTGATGCTCTAGAAAGGAGCAACGCATAGGAAGTTTTCCTCTGGTGCATAGACTCTGAGAGCAGCATTTAGAAGAAGGAGATAACATGAAGAGTAGTTGTTCCAATTATCTTTTCGAGACTCACTGCTTAGCTTCCTTTTTATTTATCTTATCTAGTTCTTCTGAATTTCCTAATAAAACCAATAAAGATGGACATCTCTTTTGAATGCTTGTAAAATAGACCACGACTGCGTATTACCATACATTGAAATCTTTTTCTCTTCCCCTTTCAGGCGCATGGGAGACCACTTCTCAGACCACTTGCAGTTGCGAAAGTCATGTGATGATTAGCCCATGTCCATCATAAAATGTGAGTAGAAATGATATTTACCACAGTTTGGCTGAGACGGTGGAAATGCATGATTCTCTAATCTCTGCTTTCCCCTTATGCAGTGACCAAGAAGGTTGTAGTTTCAGCTAAAATATGCAGATGTCTTTATCACCCTAGGTTCCTGTGGGAGAGTTACACCCACATCATCGTGGGTAGGACATATGCCATGACCAGATACTAACTTTTATTGCATTAAGCAAATGAGTCAGGTGGGAAGAGGACTTGGTTTGCTAGGCAATTTTGTGCTAAGAGGAATGAAATACCTCCCCAATTCCACCCTTAAATATTCTGGATGACATGTATATGTTTGTGTAGAGGTCATATGCCATCATGGCACCTTCCCGTGTTTTATTTTTATGCAACATGTTGAGATGTTGATAACATTGAGGAAGTCTGATATTTTTGGGCTTTTGCTGAGTGAAATAGACAATTACTGCCACCATTTATTTTTGGATATTTTGAATATATAGTGCTGTACTGTGTCCAGAATGAGATACCCAACTGGCATTTAGAGATACATTAATTTAGATTACTCAGGTAGAAGCCATATTAAAGGTATATGTTTGAGAGCCCTCAGACTATAGGCGATAGCTATTTTAGTATTGATACAGAAGAGTATTTAAGAGAGCATATAGGATAAAATTATTGTGAGAGATAAGAGATGGAAAGGGAAAACAAGAAATGGAAGGTCCAGCATAGCAAATAGAATAACACTTAGAAAAAATTGGAGGTCACTTCCCCTCTTTTTCTTTCTGATATGTGAGTGTCTTGCATTATAATAAGGATCTAGACCAGTGATGGCGGACCTTTTGAGCTCGGCGTGTCAGCATTTTGAGAAACCCTAACTTAACTCTGGTGCCGTGTCACATATAGAAATTTTTTGATGTTTGCAACCATAGTAAAACCAAGATTTATATTTTTGATATTTATTTTATATATTTAAATGCCATTTAACAAAGAAAAATCAACCAAAAAAATGAGTTCGTGTGTCATAGGTTCGCCATCACTGATCTAGACTGTAGACAGAGAATATAGGGAACTCTGTGGTGTGCCCTCATGTGCCAGGAGTGTTGGCTCTCATAACTCAGAATGGAGTCTCTCTCCAAGATTTGTTGTTGGCAAAAGGAAGCTTTCTTGATAAGATTAAAACCATTCCTACAGGGCAGCCCATGGTCCATGACTGGTTGATGAGGGCATACAAAGTTCAGTGCTTTGCCTCACTTGAGACAACTTTAAAGGGCCCACCTGTTACAGAAGACCGGAGAAAAACCAAGAGATGGAGTTCCACTTTATTATTATTACACCAGTGGGCTCAGAGAAAAATGTCTTTCAAATTCTGAGCAGCAACATGGAGGAAGCTGTCCCTTTTTATATCTTTCCCAGTCCTTTGTCTCCCAAATATGGGGTTTTCAAGTCCCCTTTGCAAGTTCTTAAAGAGTCCCATGTGCTGGGGCTTTGAGACCTCAACCAAAGGCCTGGCACCAGCACTGATAACTTCATCTGGGGATGGATTTTGACCTCTCTAAAATGGGAGTAAACAGGTCTTGCAGGACCAGACAATTAAAGAGGCAGTGACTAGATTCAGATTGCTAGCCCCCAAAATGTTTCTTTTCCCCCATCACGCCAGCGCCTGAGCTCCTGTAAGGTGTGCTGAGGTTTTGATGCTGCTGCTTTGCAGTTTAACTTCTCACACTGTTCAGCCCAGCTTGCTTCACCTTCAGGGGTGTTGATCTTCAGGGTCCTCCTTAATAAGCCTCCTCCATACATGTGTCAGAGTCTCAGGGTCTCTTGCCTGGGAGGCTCAAACTGTGACAGAGACAAAGAAGAAAAGATAGAGAATAACAATTGGTACAATGTTCCAAAATTGGAAGGGAACACAGTCAGCGGCACAGACAGAATTGGTTACTCAAAGTTTGAACACATCTTTTGCAATAAAAGTAAAAAAGAGGGAGTATGTGGGTGTAAATAAATGATGAAATGAAGGTGTTTGTGCCTGAGAACCTTCATTTGTTTTTTCTATGTTGTTGACATCCTGTTTTGTTGAGGTGGAGAAGGGGGTCTTGTAGATCTGAGGAAAGTTATAAAATTTTAATCTGGAAGGTATGGGGAATGGAGAAGGAAGGTGGCCAGGACAAGTAGAATGATTGTTCAGAGTAATTGCTAAGGACAAAACTGAAGTTGGAAAGAGCATGGGATTGGAAAGCACAAAGATGTCAAATGTTGGCTGAGTTAGTTTACATAAATTGATAATCTGCGTATCCATCTTTCATCTGAGCACTTGGGATAGTACACCTACCCTTGTTACTTGGTAGAATTGTGGTTATTAATGAAATACTGTATGTTTAAGTGAATTTTAATAAATTATAATAGCAAATGTATATTAATAGTTGTTTTAGATCATGTAAAGAAATACTAGAGTTGGCAAAGTTGAACAATATACAGAAAATATAGAAGTGAAAATTCTAAGCATATTAATGTAGAACCCCAATGCCTGTGCCCTAAAGTGTCACTCAGAGCCTCTTACAGAAAACCCAGGGACTGGAATTTGAAGTCGATAATGAGCCTTGTGAGGATGATTTATAACCGGCTACCTTTTGAAAAAGAGTACCCCAGGGTAGATCAATGAGTTCTAATAGGACCACTTATCACTGCACTAAATACCATGATTGTCCTTGGTATTTGATTCCATTCTTCCTCTGATCTCGGGATTGAAGTCATTTCTGATTGGTCTGTCTTGTCTTGACCCGAGGCACAGCCCTGCAAGTTGGTGGAGTTTGAATTTGATTCTGTACTTGTTTTGGTCATGTTATTAAGATCGATCCCATTAGCTCCGTGTTCCCATTGGCTCTGGGAACAGGGGCACAGTCAGCATATTGGCTCCCTTTGTTGCTCTGATGGGATAAAGTCTGAATATGATGCATCTTACAAAAAAAAGAAAGATTGTTGCTCTGATGGGATAAAGTCTGAATATGATGCATCTTACAAAAAAAAGAAAGAAGGAAAGACAGAAAGAAAAGGAAGGGAAGAAAGAAACACATAAAAAAGAAATTGCAAGAGAGACATCTCGTTTTTAAGGGACATATTCTCTCTCTCTCTCTCTCTCTCTCTCTCTCTCTCTCTCTCACACACACACACACACACACACACACACACACACACACACTCCTTTGCCCCTCGCATACTAGGAAAATGCAAAATAGATAACCCTTGATTTTTAATACCAACTCCTCAAAGCTAAGTCGATTTTGACAACTCCTTTTGGAACGCAGCCCTCACCTCTATTAAACTTGTGCCAAACAAAGAAAACCAAAACAAAAAAAGGTTAAAGGCCTCCCAAATAGTATTGCAAGTGAAAGGACTGTAAATGTGATCAGGAAATAGTATTTCCCGGAGGAAATTCACTGCCAAATAAGACCTTAGCCTTAACTTCTGACAAGTAACTGAGGTTTGAGGCTATGAGGCGAATTAGAAAGATAATTCCATTTATTCCATAAGACCTCTTTCCTAAGTGGAGAAAAATGAAGAATAATAAGCAACCAAAATTTATATTGAGAAATTATTATTTTCCAGGTATTACTTTATTAATTTTATATATGCTAACTTGATTAATCTTCACAACAAACCATTTGATGGTTATTGTCATCTACCTGTTTGCACTCCCGTTGCTAAGCTGGTAGCCTAAATAACACCAGCTTGGCATGTGGAAGCTCCAATGTTTTCCATAGGAGCCCTGAAGTCAGTCATCAACTATGACCATGTGATGAATAAGAAAAACTGAGGCTCAAGGTTTTATCTGCTTAACCACAAACTATCAGCAATTGGGAGTCAGAGGCATGCTTATTTGTTGGAAGTTGCCTTAGAGCATTTTTATTGCATATTTTATTGCCTCCAATAAGATAGATGATTGCATTTTTAATTTTCATGAACATTTTCCCTTTGTGAGAGTCAGTGGAGGGAAGAATGAGGGAACCTCAGGTACTGCTCTTAGAGTTTTAACTACACGTATATTTGATGTATTAGGGATATAGAAAATGTTCTTTTTTTCAAAAGATGCTTCAAATCAGTTACTGATTTAGAATTACCTAGGAAGCTCAACATATTTTCCCTCCTTCTAATGACTCAAGAGTTTTGCCGATCAGATATTTTTTCTTTTAATTTAGCGACTAATTAACACTGGACCTGAGATTTCATCTGTGCACTGATTACAGGTCGAGAGGTTTTCAAAATGATGGGGAAGGAGGAGGAAGAGTTTTAATCAACTCAAAGTGGTCTTTTCCTCTCTTCCCAAAAAATATTCTGCTGGATTTGTACTTAAATAAAATGTGGATTAATTTGACTGTTTATGCAGCTTAAGAGATCAGCGTTAGAGGGAATTTGTGTTTTAGTTTGCCATGCAGTAGCAGGCGGAGAAGGGCAAAGGGTTAGCAACCTTTCAAAGATTTATTAAAGGAAAATTAAGCCCTATTTAGATTTTAGCTAAAATAAATGAACTAGCAAGTGGTGTGTGTGTCTGTGTGTGTGTGTGTGTGTGTGTGTGTGTGTGTGTATCCTGGATGTCACTGCTTGTTACTTAGAGCTAAAATAAAACATCTCTCCTCAGAATTTTTAGGGTTTAAACAATGTTCAATCAGAGCTGACATTTTTTTCATAAAACCATGAATAGTAAAGTTTAAAGTAGTTCTTTGGGAGGGAGAGTTGGTGTTGCTATGTCTCTATGATAGGGTATTAGGCCTGATCTCCAGTTATCTATTGATGATGCTCTCAATGCAGACATGCTGGGTGAATATCCTTTTGTTATAAAATGAGGGGAATACACATTCTTACATAAGCTGTCAAGCAATGTTTAGTACTTACTGATGTAATTATGCTGTGCAGTGTTTAGGAAAAGTGTGGGAAGGCCTGTGATACTGTGAGGCAATGGCAAAAATAGAAGGAAATAGAAGTTGCTGTTGGCAGGGGAGAAATGTGTGAAATGCTGCTCATGTCACACATGGGGTGTGTAACATGAGCAGCAAGGAGACTCACCATGCTGTGATCTGCCTTTTCTGGTGACAGAGGGTCAGAGTGTATTCTTTTTTTTTTTTACATATGTTTTTATTGATTTTAAAGAGAGGAAGAGAGAGGGAGAGATAGAAACATCAATGATATGAGAGATTCATTGATCTGCCTCCTGTATGCCCCCTACTGGGGATCCAGGCCACAACCTGGGCATGTGACCTGACCAGGAATCAAACAGTGGCCGCTCAACCACTGAGCCACACCGGCTGACCTTGAATAAGTGTGTTCTAAGTGGCCCACTTGTGTCAGTCAGTTTCTGATTTCTCTAACAAAATTAACTGCTCCTTAATTTGCCCTTCTACTGAATTCCTTACACAATGTGTGTATTTACTTTTGCACATGACTCTCATCGGTTAAGGAAAGGCCACACAGCACAGCCAGAAAGCATGGCATGTGGAATCGGTGCCTGGGTTCATGCTGATCAGCTCTGTGGTCTGAGCAAGTCCATTAGCCATCCTGTCCCTCAGTTTCCTTCTCTGTAGAGTGTGTTTATTAATCGTGCCTACCGCGTGGGGTTGCTTTAAGAATTAAGCATGCAAATGTATATGAATTAAATAGAATATGTCACCTAGTATGTACTTGTTATTGTTATAATAACTAGTTTGGAAAAAGTAACTAGTTTTGAGTTTTTAAAATTTTCTTCTCCTAACCTGATGCGCTGGATATGCTATTTGGCCATTCAAAGAAAACTAGCAAAGCCTCATTCAATTCATGGAGTCAATAATTAATAATGTATTCTATCTATAAGATTTAAACTCCAGTCTATTCCTAATAGACTATCTTGTAAAAAGTACAGAAATTGCTTTGAGAGTATTTGTTTCAGCCCATCTTCTAAATAAGAAACATGGAATACTAAGACTAATTAAATCAGCCTTCTTCAGTATTCAACTGGCTTTTCACCTGGGGCTGTAGAAGCTAGAGTGCATCTTCAAACACTCCCACATAACAGGTAACAAAAGGATCAAAAAAAAATCTCAGTAATGAGATTTATCAACTATAACTTATTTAGTGTCTTCTATGTGTCAGGTACTTTGACACATGCTACGTGCACAGAAATAAATGTAATTTTGCCTTTCAAATTTGGAATGATGTAGAGTTCTAAAATACTACATATCAGACTAGAAGTATTTAGAGAAAGGAATGCCGGATGATTGCTTAGAAAGCATGTCTGGTTTGACTGAGTTTGGGGGTTGGGCTTTGAATAATTGAAAGGATTTCATCATGTGATCAAGTGGGTGGTACTTGAGGGTTAAGAGACACTATCAATACAGATTCAGGGAAATAGAAGTGCTCTAAAAGAAACTAGAGAAGCAGGTCTTACTGGAAAGATGAGGAAGTTTGAGGAAATGAAGCTGAAAAGATCAGATGCAGCATGCTCTGAATGCCCTGTCAAGACTTTATCCCACTGGCACTGGGGACCTGTAGAAAATATTTGAAAGAATAAGTTGAAGGATCCAGAAAGGATTCTGGAAATATAATTCAAATGACAGGGTGAGGCATAGATTGGGAAAACATACACAGTAGTTTAGGAACCTGCAGTTAGAAGGCCACACTGTTAACACCATTCAGAAGTGTAAGAGCCTACAGAGGATAGTAGTAGTGTAAACAACCAAAAGATGCATTTGACAGATACATTTATAATAAATATTTACATAATTGAAATATCAATTGGAGGTTTTGAATGAAGGAGAGAATCAAAGATGTCTCTGATCTTTCTTATTTTACAAGTAAGAAAGTGAAATTTCATTGAGATAGTAGAAGAGGAAAACTTTCAAGGGGATGGAGATAGTAAACTCAATTTTGAGAAGATGGAATTTGTTTATCTCAAGAGAAGAGAATGTGACAATAACCAGGAGACAGTTGACTTTGTGTGTCTGAGGCTGAGGGAAGAGTGTGGGGCAGGAGAAAGAGCTCTTGGAACTCCTAACAGAATATTGTATGAAAATGTCCTAAAAGGCACTATTAGAGGAGCAAGAGGGAAGTAGACTTTTTTAATTGTCCATTATGTACTAGACTCTTTAATCAAGGTCAAGGTCACAGATATAACCACAGGACAAAGAAGCATTTACTGTATGAAGAGAGAAACAAGAGTTAACCAGGAAAACAGACCGTCAACATGGGTGTGGAAAAGGATAAGGTGAGTCCCTCTGAAGACAAAGGAGGAACGACTTTACAAGAGAGGTGACAGTCAAATGCTGGACAGATATTGGGTAGAATGGAGACCTGGCCCTTTGGAATTGACTGGATAGCTATTCTGATTTCTCTTTTGGTTGATTGCAGGTCTGGAAACATAGTTAATAGTTGTAACATCAACAATTATTTAGTTTTACATGATTCTTGTTCCTCTGGTCAGGATGATTCTGGGAAACAGTCTGAAGATCAAAAGAGCCCAGCCAGCATCAGAAAAGTACCATTTAACTGATGTCCGAATCCTGATTCCCCACCCCCCCCACCCCCCCTGCGCGGTTGGGTTCTTGGGACTCCAACTGCTCATACTTTCTATCAGTTGCTGGGGCTGAGTTTGCTACAAACACCAGCTAAGCAAGGAGAGGAAAAGGGGAATAGGAAGTTGGGTGTCATAGATTTAGCCAAGTCTTTTTTGTTTGTTCATTTGGATCTATCTATAGGGAGCATTAAAATGACTGTAGGATCAAAAAGGATTTTTTTTGGTTCCTTTCCAAGATTTTCTGTTCTTCCTATAGCTTATGCTAAGTTGAAAGAGACCCCCTGGTGACCAAAGTGTCTTCTTGTGCATGGCTACCAGTTATTTTGTTTCATCTGTGAATGTGGTGAGTGTACAGGTGTCTTTGGTTCACTTGCTTTTGGAACCAAAAGCAGGTTGGGGTGGGATGTGAAGAGGATGAATGAAGATATGCTGAATCTCCTGGTCTCCATCAATAAGTGAAGATGGAGGAGGAGAAAATGAATAAGAAACTTTCCTGTGCTTCCCCAAGGAACAAACCCCAAAAGATTAAAGAACAGAAAGTAAAGGAGAAAAATGCTAGTAAATAAAGGTCCCACAGACACTGATGCATTGTTAAATTGGTTCACCGGAAAAAAATCTTGTTTTGTAGTAGTTGAAGATTTCTGTGTTATACTCTCAACATGGCCAGTGTCAACCAAGAGTTTTAACAACCAGTTTGCAAAATGTCAAGAGCATTTAACAGTCAGGTATGGTGAGCCGTGCATGCTAGCTTCAGCACATAGCCTGTGTATATGTGTCTCAGAGAACTGGGTGCACTTTTTTGTAGAATATTTATATGTAATCATCTTTGTCTTTTATCTGCCTTTCTTCAACTAAGCTGTGCACTGAGAATAACTATCAATACCTCAATATCAGTTTTCCTTTATTACCTCTTAAACATCTGGTAGTCCTTCTCTGCTCCCATGACAAAGGACAAGCAAGAGCCTTGAAGGACAAATTTCATGTTACTTCCTACCCCAAACACATGTAAATAGATCCCCTGAATTGACTTTGTTTCCTAATGAGGCTACAGCAGGCCTTTATTTATCTGATTTTTTTAGGCTTAATCAAAACATCTATCATTATCTGTCATATATTTCAGGTGACTTTAAATTAGGAGAAATGTGTGTCATCTAGGCAACCAAAATTAACCTTTTAATTCAGAAAGAGAAAAATTACAGAATAAATTAAGATAAAAATCAAAGGATAAATATACCTCTGGATTATTTTTTTAAATGACAGCCCAGGAATAAATAAATATTGCAACCTTTAAATTGTAGTGAAATATCTCACTGTCAAATGTGAGTATATCCGAGAATCATGATTATATATAATTAAAGAGTCTACCTTAAACTACAATCAAAACAAGGAGCTTTTATTTTCAAGCTGTGATTTTTTTCCCCTCAATTAGCATTTCATAAAAAGTGATGTGAGGAGCTATTGAATTAAACTTTTTATTATCGTTCATATCATGGACTTTATTATTAATATACTAGAGGCCCGGTGCACGAAATTTGTGCACGGCAGGGGGAGGGGGTGGCGGTCCCTCAGCCCAGCCTGCACCCTCTCCAATCTGGGACCACTCTGCAGTTAAACTGGCAGTTGGACATCCCTCTCACAATCCAGGACCACTGGCTCCTAACCACTTGCCTGCCTGCCTTCCTGATTGCCCCTATCCCTTTTCCTGAATGCCTGATCACCCCTAACTGCCTCTACCTTGCCTGCCTGGTCACCTCTAACTTGCCCCTCTGCTGGCCTGATCGACCCTAACTTGCTCCCCTGCAGGCCTGATAGCTCCTAACTTGTTTCCCTTCCGGCCTAACCGCCTCTGCCTCAGCCCCTGGCCTAACCACCTCTGCCTCAGCCCCTGGCCTAAGCCACAGTCTGGTGGGAGGCGACCTGGAGGATCAGGGGAAGGCACCACCCCTATCACCCTGCTGCTGCCACTGCCGGCCTCCGCGGCTGCCTGAACCTGGGCCCTCGCAGCTGCCCTTGCAGTCACTGCAGCTTTGTCCGGAAAGATGTCCAGAAGACATCTGGTCTAATTAGCATATTACCCTTTTACTAGTATAGATTTTATTACTGTTAATGGTTCACCGGCTTTCTGACACTAAAAGAAAAATTAGTTTATATCATCATCAGTCATTTCAACATTTGGACTTTCCGCAGTGATTCTCTTACTTTCCAGTTTTGCTGAGCTACACAAAAAGGTATATAATTAAGGTGTGTGTGGTTATTCTTGTTCAGACAAGCACTCAGCTTAGTTAAGATATTACTCATGCTAATTGATATTATATAATATGCCTTTACAACTTTGCCTAGCTTAAGGTTATACTGATCTGTGTATCACATATAATTACATAGAGATGACATATTTGGATGGTAAAATTTCTTAGGGTTATGAAATTGTCATATTTTAACAACTGGTGTTTAAGAACTCATTCCTCTTGGGTCTTTTGATAGCAATAAGCAGCATCTGATGATGTAGTGGGGGGATGGAAAAAGAGGAGAAGCAAACGCTCAGGGGATTTTCCCCACGTCTCATTTTAAAACTGAGAGCCAAATTGATAGATTTGGCTAGAGGGGAGGAGCGATGTGAATTGCAGTGAGAAATTGTAACATTCCTCAGCTTCACACAACCAGGATGTGCTGGAGTCCCTGAAGAGCCCAGGTTAAAGAAATCTAACCAACACAGTGCAAAAGCTCTCTCTGCTACTCACTGATCCTGATGCAAAGTAGTAGCAAAATCAGAGTTCTTACATGTTGTAATAAATGAAATCTTATCACATTATGACAGGAACATGTTATAATAAATTTAATTTAAAGGCTTATTCGCTTAGGTAAATACTTAAAAAGTTAATCTTGATGAGTTAAAATATATTTCTGTCCTGTGGTTCAAATAATCCAAATACTTTTAACCTCTCTCTGCTTTGCTAGATAGGAAGGTAATCTGGTATGTTCTGAAATTCTCATTCTTCATTTCTTCTAAATATCTTCAGCTTCATGTCAGAAACGCTAAGGAATTAAGATTCTTGTCTTTCATAAATGTTATCAGGTTTGGTAAAATACGACAAGTGATAGATTTGTTATTGACATCCATGCCATTGATACAGTCCCTCTTTTCAAATAGTGAGATTACTCCAGCTGCTTGGAAATTTACTAAACTTGCGACTGAGCAACTGAGAATATTTATGATGCATCTGTTAAATATTTCATAAAGACAAGGCAAATAAAGTAGAAATTACCTAGCAGAAAACAGGATACCCTGAAGCAGCCAGAGCTTCTCACCAATATCTGATTGGAATAACTTATTTTCCCGAATATAAAAATGTAGAATATAAAATATATTCAAGGTCTTCAAAACATTTTATCCTTAGAAAAAGCAAAGCTAAAAGCACAGAGTTTTATTAGTACTTATTTTGGTTTAACAACTGACTGCATAAATTTAAAATATTTTTATCTTCAATTCTTCCAACACATTTCTATAAAGTAAAATAAATTCTATAGCACAACATTTAGAATCTTGTTCAGTACACATTTATCTTTATTCCACAACAGGATTGTTTCAGGTACAAAGTGTTCATATGTCAGGTGAACATTATTTATTTCACACAGTCTCTTCTTACTTAACTTGGCCCAGGTTTAAAGGATAAAATAAAGACTCTCTTTTTAAAAATATATTTTTATTGATTTCAGAGAGGAAGGAAGAAGGAGAGAGAGACAGAAACATCAATGATGAGAGAGAATCATTGATTGCCTGCCTCCTGCATGCCCCACACTGGGGACAGAGCCCACAATCCAGGCATATGCCCTTGACTGGAATAGAACCTGGGACCCTTCAGTCCACAGGCCGATGCTCTTCCCACTGAGCCAAACTGGCTCAGGTTTAAAGAATAAAATAAAAACTTTTAGACATCTTCATTATCTTATTTTGCAGTTTCCTTTTTGTTGTTGTTGTAACACCATATTTCTATCTCTGCCTCTTGCTTCTCTCTCTCTCTCTCTCTCTCACACACACACACACCTTCTTAGATCCCTGGAGAAACTTGATCTTTTCCTGTTAGTTTTAGGTTTATTCTCAGTTAACTTAGTCCTCTTATTACATAATTAAATTGTTTGTCTCCTGAATTGTTGTCCAGTATACTTTGAAATTGACCCTGGTCATTGTCATTTGTAATCTCTTTCTTAGTTGTCCTAATACAAACATCCCATTTCTGAAAACAACTTATATACCATTTAATGGCTGAAATATAGTACAACAAATGCTATTGGTACTACTACTATTATTACTATTTTATTATCTTCTCATCCAGCTGATTCTTCACTCCTTTTGGTTTTTCACCAAATACCTGGTGTCATGTGGATTGTGCCCATGTATTGGAAAGGAATTCTAAAATTTCTCATTTTACAAACACAGACACATCTGTATGGGTAATCATTAGCACACAAGTAGGTACACGCATCTGTTTCATCATACTCTATCCTCTAAAAATACTTAAGTCAGTTTGAAATTTCCCTGCCCCGAATATATTAGCACTTTAAATTAATAACATGATTATAGCTTGGTATAAAAGTGAGTGTTGTTTATTTTTATATCGTCACTGGAAGCTCTCTTCATCTAACTAGTACTCTTCATCTATCACTCAATATTAACCACTTTTATTTCATCTCTTATGTAAAATAATTTGCATGCTTTCTATCTATATCTATATATCTATATCTATATATCTATATCTATATCTATATCTATATCTATATCTATATCTATATCTATATCCATATCCATCCATACCTACCTATCACACTGTGCAGACTATGTGATTTTAAATATTGTAAAATTCAATCTCATAATTTTGCTTTCAGGGCTTTTACATCTTGATTGGAAGCATCTTTGATTAAGATAGTGTGGGAGCCCTAATCAAAGTATGCCAGATTGCCGAAACCGGTTTGGCTCAGTGGATAGAGCGTCGGCCTGCGGACTGAAAGGTCCCAGGTTCGATTCCGGTCAAGGGCATGTACGTGGGTTGCGGGCACATCCCCAGTAGGAGATGTGCAGGAGGCAGCTGATCGATGTTTCTCTCTCATCGATGTTTCTAACTATCTCTCTCCCTTCCTCTCTGTAAAAAATCAATAAAATATATTTAAAAAAAAAAAAAAAACAAAGTATGCCAGATGTTCAAGGCCAATTGGAGTGTGGGGGCCCTGTCCAGAGTACTCTGGATACTCAAGGCCAATTTGTCATATGCAGGTGCAAAAGCAAGGATGCAACAATTGCACTGTTTACACTGTGCAGGTGTGCCTGTCTGTAGCCCAAGTACTGATGTCACTATTTTGGCAAGAAGCTTCTTTTGTCTATGTTGACATAAAGTTGTGTTGTTGACCAGCCAGTGTTGTACTGCTTTATATGATGGCTCCTATGTTTGCTGAAGCTGCTTTTGCCTAGGGTGCGGCTGCTTGGTGTGGCTCCTGTGTTTGCTACTGTATTAGTAAGGGCTGCTTTGTGTGGCTACTTAGTCGGGCTACTGTGTGTACATGGCTTCTATGTTTACAGCTGCTTTGTGAAGCTACTTGGGAGAACTGTTTTGTCTGATGGCTCCTCGTGAGCAATGGGTCTGCAATAAAGACTCTCCTACACACCTGTGACTGCTCATATTGTCTTCTCCATCTACTACCCGGCGTCCATAAAGGTGCAGTTCCTGGCAGGGGAACTGAGGCCCCGTAGTTGGTGTAGTCAAGCAGGATTCAGGAGGAAGTACTCCCCAACAGATGGGTAGACTTTTGATTGTGTCCTGGGCATGCGGATAGGTTTCTTAGTCAACTAAAAGGCTTTTTACTTGTAGAGAATACTCCCTACTATCTATACTTTGTTTAATGCTCACTCTATTAATTTTAAAATATTTAATATTGCCACTCATCAACATTCAATTTAGTGTACATTTTAGAAATCAAATACTATTCAACATTTAAAAATGAGTTCCAAGCATAAATGGTTAAGTCCCTCTAAATAAAATGTTTTCATTCATGATTTTTCAGTAAAATTATATGGGAAGTTGTAAAAAAAAGGGGAAAAAAGCACCTGCCACTCAATTCCAGAGATTCTGATTTAATTTGTTCATGTGTTAGAGTTTTTGCAACTTTCCCAAGTGATTTCAACATGCAATTAAAACTGAGAATGACTCACTTGAACATATTAACAAATTTAGAGTTTTGCATGACTTTATAAAATATATATTTTTATTGATTTCAGAGAGGAAGGGAGAGGGAGATCGAACTGTGACCTGGTTTTATAGGTCAATGCTCAATCACTGAGCCACGCTGGCTGGACTTGCATGACTTTTTAAAAAGGTTTCAAACCACACCTTTAAAACATGCAGAAAGCACACACATATTATTTTAGTGATGAAAATAACTTCCTATTATTCTTATGTTCCACATAGTATCAAGTCATTATTTTATTGGTACATTTTATAAATTTTATTATTTTCTACTTATTTTATTTACTCTTAGATTTATATAACTGTATTTATACAATTACCTGAGTTAGGGTAATATTTATAATTCTTAACAGAAAAACCATTGTCTCAAGCCAATCAACTTTATATACACTTTATATGTACTTGTGAATTAATGCTCAAATTATTACTGATTGTGACGCAAGTCAGATTAGAACCTCAAGGTGATTCACATCCATGGAGACCTGCATTGTGCTGGGCCCCTTCCTGAACAGGAAGTAACACTAATGGGACTATCCTAACCGGAGTACTCATCTCTACTCCATGCCCATTTATTTAGTCTCTTCTCAGTGTGCTTTTCTGCATTTACATTGATTCATTTATGCTTTTGTTGCATCTCATTCTACTCAGCAGGCCATCTTGCTTCTATTCCAGGAGTCAGATAGTTGAGTCCACATAGCCAGTTGTCCCACACACACACACACACACACACACACAAAACAACAACAAAAACGGGGACATGAATAATTCTTTTTTTTTTAATTAAATCTTTATTGTTCAGATTACATTTGTTCCTCTTTCCCCCCCCCCATAACTCCCCTCCTTCCAGTTCCCGCCCCACCCTCCGCCCTCACTCCCCACCCACTGTCCTCATCCATAGGTGCACGATTTTTGTCCAGTCTCTTCCCGCATCTCCCATTCCCCTTTCCCCCCCAAGAATAGTCAGTCCATTCCCTTTCTATGTCCCTGATTCATTATAATCACCAGTTCATTCTGTACGTCAGATTATTTATTCACTTGATTCTTAGATTCACTTGTTGATAGATGCATGTTTGTTGTTCACAATTTGTATCTTTACCTTTTTCTTCTTCCTCTTCTTAAAGGATACCGTTCAGCATTTCGTATAATACTGGTTTAGTGGTGATGAACTCCTTTAGCTTTTCCTTATCTGTGAAGCTCTTAATCTGACCTTCAATTCTGAATGATAGCTTTGCTGGATAAAGTAATCTTGGTTGTAGGTTCTTGGTATTCATCACTTTGAATATTTCTTGCCATTCCCTTCTGGCCTGCAAAGTTTCTGTTGAGAAATCAGCTGACAGTCGTATGGGTATTCCCTTGTAGGTAATTGAGTCTCTTTCTCTTGCTGCTTTTAAGATTCTCTCTTTGTCTTTTGCTCTTGGCATTTTAATGATGATGTGTCTTGGTGTGGTCCTCTTTGGATTCCTTTTGTTTGGGGTTCTCTGCGCTTCTTGGACCTGTAAGTCCATTTCTTTCACCAGGTGGGGGAAGTTTTCTGTCATTATTTCTTCAAATAGGTTTTCAATATCTTGCTGTCTCTCATCTTCTGGCACTCCTATTATTCTGATATTAGTCCGCTTGAAGCTGTCCCAGAGGCTCCTTACACTATCTTCACACTTTCGAATTCTTTTTTCATTTTGCTTTTCCAGTTGGGTGTTTTTTGCTTTCAAATCTTTGACTTGATTCTTGTGCTCCTCTGGTCTGCTATTGGGTATAATATTCTTTATTTCAGTCCGTGTATGCTTACTTTCTAATTTCTTTATCGTAGCATCGAGGGTCTCATTAGTTTTCGTGAGGCTCTGCTCAAGTTTATTGCAAGCCCTCAAAATTGCGATTCTTAGCTCCATATCCTCCATTTCTGTCATGTTTTTTTGTCTCCGCATCTTTTATGCTTTCTTGGTGCACCCCCTTGTGGTCTTTGTGCACAGTCTTGTTCTAGTAAAGCCTTAATTGTTGTAGTTAATACTAGAGGGATTTGACCACCAGGCCGACTAGCTGTGAGAATCAGCTGTGGGAAAACTTCAGTTCCTTCTTGGGGAGGTCCTATTCTAGCCTTTGCCTGAGGCGATCCGGCAAAATGCTTCTGGCAGGCTTGGCCGGGGCGGGCTCAACAGGGCGGGTGGAGGGAGCAGCTATGGCTGTCTCTCAGTCCGTCCCCAGGGCTCCGCCTCTCTGTCCCAGCAACCGCTGCAAACCTCGGAGGGACCTTAGCCAGACAGTCCCGCTTCTCCCGTCTGAGTCTGAGTCCCTAGAGACTCGCCCGGATCTGTAGCCCAGAGTCTGAGACACCCTCCTGATTGAAAACGACAACCGTGCCCTCAGCCACCAGCCCGCTTTGTGCGCGCACCACCGTACCTTTAAATTTTCCACACTGCGCCTCTTCTGAGCTTCGTAATGCTGTTGTTTTTCCTTCTAGTTGAAGAGTCTCTCCTCAGCCGGCCTTCCTGTGGTTCTGGTTGATGTCCGTTCCGTCTTTTAGTTGTATTTTTGAAGTGGTTGTTTGCGGCAGCAGTCTCCGGTGTTTACCTATGCCGCCATCTTCGATTCTCTCTCCTGTGTGTGGATTTTTTGCTCGCCACTGGTTCTGATTAGTACCACTATTTTGGTCACAGCTTCTTAAATTTTTTAAGTCTTACATGGTTTGTGTTTTTTTTTTTTTTACTTTATCATAACTATCTGTATATGTAAAATTAAAGAGATAGAGGAAAATGTGTATCTAACTGATAAAACTACTTATAGAGCACCCATATATGTAAAAATTTCATTGGTCATTAAATTGATAGACATGAATCGTAAATTGCGGTTTAAATCTTTTCTTTTTATCATTATCAATTGAAATAGTTATAATAACTGCTTTTCTACTGGTCAGTCCTTATGTCGTAGGTTTTTCAAAGACTTTACTGGTAGTGCAGATAATCATTGTTTGGATATGGGGTAAAAAAAATGGTTATAAGGAAAGGGACGTCATTTAACAGGGGAAAAAGTTAATAGGAGACACCTTAGAAATTATTTCAGGGTTGTAATAAAGGAAGTGATCAGGCCACAAAAATTACTGATAACTAAATAAATTTCTCATGTTACAGTGTTTCCATATATAGAAAAACAGTCCTTTTGAACCTGGCAGGATCTACATGCCCACAGTGCGTTCCCATTCTAAGGAGTCCAGTATTATTTTAAAATGGTCTCATGTGTCAATCACAGTGACACCTAATATTGAATTTAAACGTGGTTAAAAAAGAATACCCTAACAATTAGACTGCGAGGAAGCTCTATCATTAGAAGACAAGGTAACAAAAGCAATTACAAATGCTTTCTAATACATCTTGGGTAGAGTTTTGCTAATGGTTTTATGGAATCATTAAAAAAGGCAATGAAAGCATGTTCATACCAATTAAAATCAAGCTAAATGCAGGAGAATAAAAAGTAACTTCAAGATATTGACCCATTGCAGCTTCTCACCTACTGCTTTATTCTGGATTCATAAAAATAATTTTTAATTGTAAAGCTAAAGGAGTTGGCAGTTTCATTGCAGTTTGAGGGCAAAGTTCCCAGTATTATTTATAAATTAATTAAATAAATGTTTGACAACACTAAAAGAATACTACAGGGCAAGCCAGAAAAGGCCATCCTATGGAAAAATACCTTTAAGGCAAATGGAAATGAAAAAAAAGCTGGGGTAGCAATACTTATATCCGACAAAATAGACCTCAAAGTGAAGGCCATAACAAGAGATAAGGAAGGCCACTTCATAATACTAAAGGGATCAATACAACAAGAGGATATAACCCTGATAAACATATATGCACCCAATGCAGGAGCATCCACATACATAAGAAAACTCCTGGAAGATATCAGGGGAGAGATCGACAACAATGCAATCATAGTAGGGGACTTTAATACACCACTGACATCACTGGATAAATCCGCTAGACAAAAACTCAGCAAAGAAACAGCAATCCTAAATGACTCACTAGATCAGTTGGACTTAATTGACATCTTCAGAACACTGCACCCCAAAGCCACAAAATATACGTTCTTCTCAAGTGCTCATGGGACATCTTCAAAAATAGACCACATATTGGGTCACAAACAAAGTCTCCCCAAATTCAAGAAGATTGAAATCATACCAAGCATCTTCTCAGAACACAAGGGCATAATATTAGAAATAAACTACAATAAAAACAACCCAAAATACTCAAACACTTGGAAGCTGAATAGCATGTTATTAAATATTGATTGGGTTACCAATGAGATCAAAGAAGAAATTAAAAACATCCTGGAAACTAATGACAATGAAAACACAACAATCCAAAACCTTTGGGACACAATGAAAGCAGTCCTGAGAGGGAAGTTTATAGCTCTACAGGCCTACCTCAACAAACAAGAAAAAATGGTAGTAAATCATCTAACTCTACAGCTCAAAGAATTAGAGAGAGAGCAACAAGAAAAGCCCAGAGTGAGCAGAAGGAAGGAGATAATAAAGATTAGAGCAGAAATAAATGACATAGAGACCAAAAAAACAATACAGAAAATCAATGAAACCAAGAGCTGGTTCTATGAAAGGATAAACAAGATTGACAAACCTCTAGCCAGGCTCACCAAGAAGCAAAGAGAGAGGATCCAAATAAACAAAATCAGAAATGATAGAGGCGAAATAACAACAGACCCCACAGAAATACAAATGATTGTTAAAAAATACTATGAACAACTCTACTCCAACAAACTAGACAACCTGGAGGAAATGGACATATTTCTAGAAAAATACAACATTCCAAAACTTAATCAGGAAGAATCTAAAAATCTCAACAGGCCAATAACTATGGAAGAAATTGAAGCAGTCATCAAAAAGCTTCCAGCAAACAAAAGCCCAGGACCAGACGGCTTCACAGGGGAGTTTTACCAAACATTCAAGGAAGAACTAAAACCTATCCTCCTCAGACTACTACAAAAAATCCAAGAGGAAGGAACACTTCCAAGCTCATTCTATGAAGCCAGCATCACCCTAATACCAAAACCAGGTAAAGACAACACAAGGAAAGAGAATTACAGGCCAATATCCCTCATGAACATAGATGCCAAAATCCCCAACAAAATCTTAGCAAATCGGATCCAGCAGTACATCAGAAAGATCATACACCATGACCAAGTAGGATTTATCCCAGGGATGCAAGGATGGTACAATATCCGCAAATCAATAAACATGATACATCACATAAACAAATTGAAGGAAAAAAACCACATGGTCATATCAATTGATGCAGAAAAAGCATTTGACAAAATTCAACACCCATTTTTGATAAAATCTCTCAGCAAGGTGGGGATAGAAGGATCATACCTCAACATAATAAAAGCCATATATGACAAACCCACAGCCAACATCATACTCAATGGACATAAACTAACACCATTTCCCCTAAGAACAGGAACAGGACAGGGATGCCCACTCTCACCACTCCTGTTTGACATAGTACTGGAAGTATTAGCCATTGCAATTAGAGAAGAAGAAGAAATAAAAGGTATCCAAATTGGAAAAGAAGAAGTAAAACTGTCCTTATTTGCAGATGACATGATATTATACTTAAAAAACCCTAAAGACTCCATCAAAAGCTATTAGACTTAATAAAAGAATTCGGCAATGTAGCAGGATACAGAATTAACGCCAAGAAATCTATGGCATTTCTATACACCAATAGTGAACTTGCAGAAAGAGAGACTAAAAAAGCAATCCCATTTACCATCGCACCAAAAAAATTAAGCTACCTAGGAATAAACTTAACTAAAGAGGTAAAAGACCTCTACTCAGAAAACTACAGGACGTTGAAAAAAGAGATAGAGGAAGACATAAAGAGATGGAAGAACATACCATGTTCTTGGATTGGTAGAATCAACATCATTAAAATGTCCATACTGCCCAAAGCAATCTATAAATTCAACGCACTTCCCATTAAAATACCAACGGCATATTTCACAGACCTAGAACGAACTCTCCAAAAATTCATCTGGAATAAAAAACGACCCCGAATAGCTGCAGCAATCCTGAGAAAGAACAAAGTAGGTGGGATCTCAATACCAGATATCAAGCGGTATTACAAAGCCACTGTTCTCAAAACTGCCTGGTACTGGCACAAGAACAGACATATAGATCAATGGAATAGAATAGAGAGCCCAGAAATCAGCCCCAACCAATACGCTCAATTAATATTTGACAAAGGAGGCAAGAACATACAATGGAGTCAAGACAGTCTCTTCAATAAATGGTGTTGGGTAAATTGGACAGATACATGCAAGAAAATGAAACTAGACCACCAACTTACACCATACACAAAAATAAACTCAAAATGGATAAAGGACTTAAATATACGACGGGAAACCATAAAAATACTAGAAGAATCCAAAGGCAACAAAATCTCAGACATATGTCGAAGCAATTTCTTCACCGATACAGATCCTAGGGCATTGGTAACTAAAGAGAAAATGAACAAATGGGACTACATCAAAATAAAAAGTTTCTGCACAGCAAAAGAAACCATTAACAAAACAACAAGAAAGCCCACTACATGAGAGAACATATTTGCCAACATTATATCTGATAAGGGCCTAATCTCCAACATTTATAGGGAACTCATACAACTTAACAAAAGGAAGATAAACAATCCAATCAAAAAATGGGCAAAGGATCTAAATAGACACCTTTTAAAAGAGGACATTCAGAAAGCCAAGAGACATATGAAAACATGCTCAAAGTCACTAATCATCCGAGAGATGCAAATCAAAACAACAATGAGGTACCATCTCACACCTGTCAGAATGGCTATCATCAACAAATCAACAAACGACAAGTGCTGGAGAGGTTGTGGAGAAAAAGGAACACTTGTGCACTGCTGGTGGGAATGCCGACTGGTGCAGCCACTATGGAAGACAGTATGGAGTTTCCTCAAAAAACTGGAAATGGAACTCCCATTTGACCCTGTGATCCCACTTCTAGGAATATATCCCAAGAAACCAAAAACACCAATCAGAAAGGATATATGCACCCCTATGTTCATAGCAGCACAATTCACCATAGCTAAGATTTGGAAACAGCCTAAGTGCCCATCAGTAGATGAATGGATTAGAAAACTATGGTACATCTACACGATGGAATACTATGCTGCTGTAAAAAAGAAGGAACTCTTACCATTTGCAACAGCATGGATGGAACTGGAGAGCATTATGCTAAGTGAAATAAGCCAGTCAATGAAGGAAAAAATACCACATGATCTCACTCATTCATGGATAATAGCGACCATTATAAACTTTTGAACAATAATAGATACAGAGGCAGAGTTGCCTCGAACACACTGTCAAACTACAGCAGGAAGGCCGGGGAGGGTGGGGGGGCAGGGGGGGTGGTAAGAGATCAACCAAAGGACTTGTATGCATGCATATAGCTTAACCAATGGACATAAGACACTGGGGGGTAGGGGAGGCCAGGGGATTGTCAGGGCGGGGAAAAAGG
>NW_005871329.1:1492753-1596459 GCF_000147115.1 Myotis lucifugus
AAGCAGAATGACTTCTGGACAAAGCTGGGGCTGTGAGAGGCTGTAAGAGCCGAGCCCCCTGCATGAATTTCGTGCATCGGGCCCCTAGTGTTATATAAGCCAATTCTTTCTTTTAGAGATGCTATTGAAAATGCATTAATGTGTTTATTCTCCTTTCAAAAATTAAAAAATGTAAATATAGGCCAGAAAAGAAAACTTACTGGTCCTCAAATTTACTGTCCCATAGATAATTTTATGCTATCACTGTCTAAAGCAGATATATCCAGTAGAACTTTCCAAGATGACAAAATCAGCCTAGTCTGCACTGCCCAATAGAGGTGCTACTAGTCACATTTGGCTATTAAACATTGACATATGGCTAGGTAATTGACAAGCTAAACTTTTAATTTCTTTTATTTTAACCAATTTAAATAGTCATGTGTGACTAGGGGCTACTGTAGGAGGTATCTTTGAAGCTTAAATTGTGTATTCTGCACACTTGAGCTTTTCAAAACAAACTGATTCTGCTTGCTGTGGGAAATTAATGTGGTTAGAAGACAATGAAATGCATTCAGTGAATCTGGAAATGTATTAAACTGATTTTACAACCCGGGAACATTTTAAAATGCAGGGGAGGCATGCTCACAAGCAGTAGAAGGTGGCATTCACTGGAGGAGGAACTTGTTAAACAAATGAAATATTGCATGCATATCTTCACTCTTCTGCCTGCACAGCCTGGAGCTGCACTGTCCAACACAGTGACCATAGCCTGGTGCCCTTGAGCACTTGAAATGTGCTAGTCAGGAGTGAGTTGTGCAATAAGGATAAAATAGACACCAGATTTCAAAGACCTAATATGAAATAAGGAATGTAAAATATGTCAAAATTTGTCCGTGTCGCAATGATAATGTTTTGGCTGAGTTAAGTAAATACCATATGTAATTTCACTTATTTTTATTTTTTATGTGTGGTTACTAGAAAAATTTAAATCACTTACATGGCTTATGTTAGTGGCTCACATTGTTTCTATGGGACAGCCATGGCCAGGGGACTCCAAGTTGGAAAGTGCTGCTCTGCCTCTCCTCAAACTTTGCTTAGGGTCTGTTCCCCGTGCAGTGCCTCTGAAAACAAAATTGCCACTCACTTCCTCTGCCTCATTAGTGACAAGAGATTTGCTTCTGATTATATGCATACACTACACATTTTTCCCTGAATTTTTCTACATGCATAATATTTTATTCTCAGGATAATCTCAGTATATAGGCACACTGTGTTTCAAGAACCCTCAGGAAGGAGTGATGAATTGCCTGGAGTGTTGAGTAAAGCTTTATTTAATAAATTACATTTAAATTGGGTTATTAAAAAAGAAGTAGGAATTGAATAGGCTAAAGAAAGAAATACATTTAAATAGAGGGTGATTCCATGTTTGGGGATTTGAAAGGTGTCTTTTAGGGCAGGTGGAAAAGAGACCACTGAATATTTTTTAGCGGATGGAGGAAATAATAAAAACTGTGTTCTGAGAAGACAGAATCGAAACTGATTTAGGATAGAGGCCTAAAGACCAGATAGTAAAGTTCAATGAGAAATTTGTGAACGGAGTGTTTGAACAAGAGCCTAGTGCCATCACATGACACCAAGTCTGAGGTGTCTGGTTGACTTGGTCACTCAGTGGTATTCCACTTACGGTTGGGCTAATTCAGGATTCCACGACAGGGTTACTCACCTTGTCTGCCAACTTGGAGATGTCTGGCAGACTGGTCTTGGCTGGGTTCTTTTCCTTTTTCACATTGTCTTAGCATCTCTCTCCATGGCTTCTCCTGAAGTATAATTGGATATGTAACATGGAATCTCAGGATTACAAGAACCGCCAACCCAGGAACTCACATAGCATCACTATGCAATGCTCTTGCTAAAGTAGTCAGAGGCCAGCCTAGACACAAGAGGGAGGGGAACAGGTCCCACTACTCAATGGAGGTGCATCAAAGAATTTGGGCCATTGTGAATTTGACACATATGTTAATGGGGAGAACATTTTGTGTGTGTGTGTGTGTGTGTTTTGTGTGTGTGGAGAAACTAGACCCAAAAGGAGAATTGGATTCTACATCCAAAAAAATCACATCTGCCCATTCATGTGTAGGTATTTCTAATATGTAGCAGGAACAGTCTTTTATGTTATGTTATGCTTTCTTTGCTTATGTGAACATGTGTATTTCCATATGTAGAATGGGTCTTTTAAAATGAAAATGAAAAAGCTATTGATCAGGGATCAAGAAGTCACATATAGGCCCCCAAATTTTTGTCACAGTGCCTGAATTCTACAATATGCAAGTGTTATTATTGCCTGGCTTTAATTTTTTAAATAAAATAGTAAACAAAAGGAAAAAAAGAGCAAAATAGAAAGGAAAACTTGTTTTCTAAGCTAATTTTAAAAATTTTACTCACATTAATAGTGAATAAAATTCATTTTTATGTCCTTAAAATTATTATTTAAAAAATATATTTTTATTGATTTCAGAGAGGAAAGGAGAGGGAGAGATAGAAACATCAATGATGAGACTCAGTTGCCTTCTGCACACCCGCACTGGGGATAAAGACACAACCTGGGCATGTGCCCTTGACCGGAATGGAACCTGGGACCCTTCAGTCCGCAGGCCAACACTCTATCCACTTAGCCAAACTGGCTAGGGCCTTTCTTAAAATTATTAATGTCAGACTTAGTTTTGGGTCAAAGTAGGTGGCATGGAAGAGTATATCATTGTCGTCTTAATATGCATTTTCTTGATCATTTATAAACAGATTACCTTTTAATATGCTTACTGTCTATTCATGTTTTCTGTGTCTAAAGTGCTATTGAAATCTTTTTGTCATTTTAGAAAAATGGAGTTTATTTTGTTTCCTAATGATTTATAAAATTTAATTTTATTCTGGATACATATGCTTTGACAGTTACATAATTTTCAAATGCCTTTTTTCATGGCATAGAGATTCTTCATTTTACTGTAGTCGAATTTGTGAATTCATTTTAATGGCTTCAGTTTTGCTCATTATTGTGAAAGAGCACATTTTCTGAATCCAATTTTATAAGCATTTTTCATAAAGTTTATAGATTTGTCTTTTACAGATGAATATTTATTTTCTGTAAAAGAAAGTATTTCTCCAGGACATCTAAACTGGATGAAGTTATTCATATTTTGGCTAAATTTCTGCATTTTTAAAGTTAAAAAAATTTGTCCTCGATTGTATTAGCTAAATTAAATAAGCTTTTTGCAAAAATGATTTACTGAGAAGCTAATAGGATTCTGTTTAAAGCTGGGTACTCATGGAGTAGATGTGTAGGTAGAGTTTGCTTCAGAACCTCAGCCAGTATTGTGATTCTTTCATTGGACTTTCCATAAACTGAATATGATATCTGTACCCGCACTCTGTACCTCCAAATCATAGGATCTAGATTATGTTGTACAAGAGACAGGGCTGCTTGTCAAAGTCTGCTCCCATTGCCGAGGTTTCTTGCTTGGGTCCAGACAACTTTGCAACCCAGAATATGGGCTGGGAGAGTTTTCCCAAATATAGAATATGTTGCCCCCAGAACCTAAAAGAGATCTACCAGGTTTTGTGCTTCCTTCTTTATTATAGAGGAATAGATGCAATAATTTGTCTTTAAGTAAGAGAGGATTTCCTGACTTACCACTAGCTGCTAATATTCTGAATGTGAAATTTTATGAAGGGAGCATATATTCATTTTTGCAGGGGTTATCTATTTTGTTCTGGAGCTTGTGTGCCTTATCAAGTCTCCAGTGTGCTAACCACCTGGTCTTCATTTAGACCAATCATCATAATGTCTGTGATTTAATGGGTTGATATAATGTCTGCAGGATATCCAGATGGTTCATATCCCTTTGGCCTATATTGTAACAAAAGACAGAGTTAACAAAGCTCTCGAGTAAAAATTGTACGTGTATATTGTTTGTTCAATGCGAATGAAAATTGGATTTTCTGATTGAGATAGGATAAAAACAACTTTTCCAAATCAATGGCCACACGTCATGGACCTACAGCCTTACAAATCTTCTCCAGCTAAGATAGCACATCTTGCACAGTGAATGCTAATGGAACAATACAGCTTTCCCCTGCTAACTGAAATTAGAGTGTTTCTATGAAACCTTTTATAAGCTGAAATGGCATAAAGTGAATTACCTTAGGATGCATCTTGCTAATGAGGCACAAAATAAATCAACATAAAGCATAGATGCTTACAGATGCAGTTTAAAGCTTTGATGTCTTGATGCTGACATGATGAGCATAGTTTTGGGGAAGGAGTTTGACAGGACCACCCTGGCCGTTCAAATGCACGATGCCTCTATAATGGCTTGTTGGAAGTCAGAAGCTGAATATTGTCCCTTTTTCCTTTCTTCTTAAAAATGAAAATTCTCTTAAGATTTTTTTTCAGTTTGGCAAAAAACAGGTACTAATGTAGGTCTTTTGTAAAAGGGAAGTGGCATGAAGTAGATTTTGGAAGTGGGGGGTACCTCTACTTGTTTGAGTTGAGGTAGTCTACAACCATCTTCCAGGATCTGTCTGGTTTCTTCAGGGGTCAGACTGATTAAAAGGGGGATATGATGGTCACAGCGCCATTAGCTCTTTAAGGGTGGCAGTCATCTTTGCCATGCTCCATGGAATGTGCTATTGGTTTTTATTTAATCCCTTGGTTGAGAAAGGGCAGCTTTGGCTTCCATTTGGTCTTTCTCACTTAGACAGCAATTAACCCAAAAAGACCCAGTATGGAGAGACTAGGCTAACTGGAAAGAGAAATGTCTGTGGATCCAACACACCCACTGTAACCTGAATTTTGGCCAGGGCTTTATTTATTACTAGATGCCTGATGCACGAAATTTGTGCAAGGGGCTCGGCCCTTGCATCCACAGCAGCTTGCCTTGGCCCTCACAGCCACAGCTTCATCCAGAGGGATGTCCAGAAGGTCGTTTGGCTGTCTGGTCTAATTAGCATATTACACTTTTATTATTATAGATTAGACCCCCCACATTTGTCCCTAACAGGGGTCCAGGGAGGCACTATGGTTCTATTGTTAACAATATCAGTTTGATGCTGTATACAGCTTCCCTGGCATCTGTGGGTTAGAACACCAATGAGCAAACTCTCTTCACAGATTATCTTGGCACTCTCCCTAGTTTTATCAGAAAATACTTGTCATTATACATAAGTTTAAGAACTTGTAGTCAGCATGTTCATTCAATGAATATTTATTGGCTGCCTACTCTATGTAGAATATTGTTTCAGATACCAAGTGTATAATTATGACCCAAAAGAAGAAACAAGTTCTAAACATATGGGGCATGTGATTTAGTGAGGGAAAGAAATAATTTCATTGTCAAGAGATTTGAAGAAAATACATATCAAGAGGTAAAAAGAAAATAATGGTTTTAGTGTATGTATTCTTGGGTATGGGTGGGTAAGTTGACTAAAATAGTGTAGTAACAGATGACATAGAATGTTGTTTCTCACCCATTAGTAATGAGCATGTATTTATTTCTCAAGACTCAATTTATGTTACCTGTTTTATGCAGCCATTTCTAGTCCTCCTAGAACAGCGGTTCTCAACCTGTGGGTCGTGACCCCTTTGGGGGTCGAACGACCCTTTCACAGGGGTCGCCTAAGACCATTGGAAAACACATATATATAATTACATATTGTTTTTGTGATCAATCACTGTGCTTTAATTATGTTCAATTTGTAACAATGAATACATCCTGCATACCAGATATTTACATTACGATTCATAACAGTAGCAAAATTATAGTTATGAAGTAGCAACAAAAATAATTTTATGGTTGGGGGTCACCACAACATGAGGAACTGGATTAAAGGGTCTCGGCATTAGGAAGATTGAGAACCACTGTTCTAGAAGGATGTTTTAAATCACTGTTAATTATGTGTGTGTATATGTGGGGGGGAATACATGATTAATTTCAAACACCTGCTGCAGGCCCAATATCTGGCAGCTACAGACTCACAGAAAATGTCCATTAGCGTATCTGTAAAGGACTGAAAACATAGAATTTTGATAAGTGTGTAATAAGAACATTCTGCTAGGAAGATTCATGGCAAGTCCAGGCAACAGGAAACATCCCTATGTGATTAATTTATAGTGCATGTGTGGAAGTACAGTAAGAATTTAGATAGAAAATCTAAGTCTAACAGCAAGCATATTATATTTCCTTAGCTGACTCAAAGGACTTCAAACGCAGTTTGTCCATCATAACCCCCAGGGCTTTTTCTTACAAATTTGATCTAATTTAAATGTTTTCTTTCCAGAACAAGGCCTCCTTATCCATATAGTTGGACCAGCCAAATACCTAAGAGTAATTCTTAACTCTCCCCTCTTTCACCTTCTATATCCAATGTATTAATTACCAAGATCTTAAATTTTAATTTTATAAATCCTGCAGAGCTAGATTCTCCCACCCTTATCCTATATTTGAATTTAGTTGGGTAGAGTCTAGATATTGGGACTTTAAAAAATCTTCCCAAGTAATTCTAAGGTACAGCCACATTAGATGACTTGATAATTGATTATTTGGCTTTGGGATTCCAGAAGAAAAGATAAAATAACCTCCCCACAGGGCATGTTGTATATCAGAATCATAAATATGAAGTATCTCCATGTCTGAACATGTGTGAGCAAACCTAAATACCTTCATCATATCAATAATCTTAGTAATTATGGATGGGGAAGGATCATTACTGTTTCATATTTTGACTTTTTAATTAAAGCCATATCTTGAACTTATTTAAAATTGTCCCAGTTAAAATTGGGAATGGAAGAAAAGGTCATGCTAACCTGGAAGTTATTTATGACTCTATTTGTCAAGAGCAATTCATATTAAAATATGACATTAGAATTACGTTAGATAATATAATTTAAAATTTGGGTCCATCTTCTATGGTATACATCAAGAGTTGGTGCCCTAACCGGTTTGGCTCAGTGGATAGAGCGTCAGCCTGCGGACTCAAGGGTCCCAGGTTCGATTCCGGTCAAGGGCATGTACCTTGGTTGCAGGCACATCCCCGGCCGGGGGCGTGCAGGAGGCAGCTGATCAATGTTTCTCTCTCATTGATGTTTCTGGCTCTCTATCTCTCTCCCTTCCTCTCTGTAGAAAATCAATAAAATATATTTAAAAAAAAAAAGAGTTGGCAAGGTTTTCTGTAAAGGGCCAGGTAGTAAATATTTAAGTTTGTGGGGCATATGGTCTCTGGAACTGCTTAGCCTTGTCATTGTAGCATTAAGTAGGCATAGACAATATATAAATGAATGATCATGGCTGTGTTCCCATACAAATGTATTTATTATTTATAAAAATAGATGGTAGTAGGCTGGTTTTGCACCACAAGCCAGGCCATATTTTGCCAAGTCCTGGTCTACGTTAGTTGAAATCTCTTTTCCTCATTTTTTGATCCAGTGCTAAATGCTTAAATAGTAGAAAAGTATATTGAGGACATTATTTATGATTTTTTGGGGCCAGTATAACTAGGATGAGACTGGTGAGGCACTGTTGTCAAGTATAAAACTTAAGGGACACTAAAAACCTCAGCAATTAGATAAATAATATTTATGCAATATCAAAAAATTGGCAAACTATAATCCAAAGCGTCCACTGACTTTTTTTATAAACAAAGTTTTATTGGAACCAGGACTAGGATTAGGTTGAGGTGAATAAGATAGGGGTATGCAAGGAAAGGGTAGGATCTTGCCATTATTTAAAATTTTTATATTTTGCTTATGATTTTTTGCATTAATTTTGGTTTTCTAAAATACTGCAATAAATATTATTTATATTGATTATTGAGTTTGGAGTCTTCAAATTTTGTGCCCCAGGCAAGTACTTCAGTTTCAGACTATTTCAAATATTTCCCTTTTTTATAAATCTTCAGTAAGGGATTCCCACTGTGCTGAAAATGAGTTTTAGGTACACCCTTGAAAAGGTGAGATATTACCTGGCATACAAATATTATAATATGCTACGTGTTTGCCACAAAATACATTAGAAAACCCAGTCTATGTGACTTATTTGAAACTTCTATTAACCACTGACTAGCTTTGTAAGTGTGAAGTTCTATTGTGCGTGGTTTTTTTTAAACTTATTTGTATTTTATTTTTAATTGATTCATAATATGTTCATTGATGTCCAAAAATCTATACCTACATATTCTTAGATATACAAAGAAGGAAAATCTTTTCTTTTAAATATATTTTATTGATTTGTTACAGAGAGGAAGGGAGAGGGATAGAGAATTAGAAACATCGATGAGAGAGAAAACATCGATCAGTTGCCTCCTGCACACTTCCTACTGGGGATGTGCCTGCAACCAAGGTACATACATGCCCTTGACTGGAATCTAACCTGGGACCTTTCAGTCCACAGGCCGACACTCTATCCACTGAGCCAAACCAGTTAGGGCAGGAAAAAATCTTTATTTTTATTTTCAGGTCTTATACTGTGTTTGCTATACACAGAGTATATGTTCAATAGATTTTATTGGGTCATTTAACAAACATTTGTTCTGTGCCTACCATTGATTGGACAGCACACAATGCTGGGTGACCCCAGAAAAGCAAAAAAAACAGTTTCTTGATTCTTGTTTATAGTACAGTGCTCATGCTGACCATTCTCTTAAAGAGGGGAATGTATATGAGTAGGTAAAACCTTAGAAAAACAAGTGTATTATTATGCTTGGTTTTAGGAATGGGCAGAAGTAGCCTGTGGAAAGGTAAAATGCTGAAGGTTCTAGTACCAATTCCAGTGTTTGTGTGTGTGGGCAGGTTCCCTCACATGTCCAACCCTTCTCCCAACACCAACTGGGTATCCTAGATTTCAACTCAATTCAGATACTATCTGTCTATAGAGAGCATCAGATCCCACAGTTTAATTTCAGTTCCACAAGACACCTCCACCCACACCCCCACCTCCCAAGTCCAGGTTTCATCTGTGTTTCTGACAGACTTGCTATAGATGGGAGGGTCCAATGAACCCCTCTTTGGGCTCAATTAATCTTCTAGAGTAGCTCCCAGAACTCAGAGAAACACTCTACCAGCTAGATTACTGATTTATTATAAACTATGACTCAGGAAGAACCAGATGGAAGAGATGCATAGGGAAGGTATGAGGAATGGGTGCAGAGTTTCCATGCCCTCTCCAGGTCCACCTCTCTCCCCAAATCTCCACATGTTTGCCAACCTGAAAGCTCTCTTAACCCCTTTCTTTTTGAGTTATCTATGGAGGCCTTATTACATAGGCATTATTGATTAAACCATTGGGCATTGGTGATTGATTTAACCTCCAGCCCCTCTTCCCTGGATGAAAATGGGATGGGGGAGTGGAACTGAATGTTATAATTTTCTATTTCTGGTGGCTTGTCTGGCAGCCGGTCCCATCATCAGGTGCTTCTAAAAGTTGTAGTGGAAAGAGCCTTGTTATGAAAATAAGGTGCTCATTTCACCTTTATGGGTCTGAATTGACTTCAGGAAATGAATACAAGACCAAATATTACAACAAAAGATGTTCTCATTGCTCTTATCACTAAGGAAATTCCAAGGGATTTGGGAGCTCTGAGCCAGAAACCATGGATAAAGAGCAAATATATATGAGAAGTATACTTTGGTCATCTTAATCACCAAATACATATATTTTTAGAAATCATATCACAGAAAGGCATACACTTATTGCATACCCAAAGTTTACCTTCCTTTTCTTCAGAAGCCTTCCAGAAAGGGCAGCTGTTGTCTTTATAGACCAGCCTTCCTGAGGTATTGTGGCTTCTTTACGGCATGTAAGTCACAGTAGAATTGTTGTTATGCTTTACTGTTGTCCCTGAATACAGAAAGAAAAAACTCAGAGAAAGTAGGGAGACTGGTAGTGCCACTAGAATATAAACTACCATTTTAACTCTAGTGGTGACTCAAAGAGATATGTCTCCATGGTCATGTAGTGATGTGATTCTGTACAGTTTTGGGGAATTAGTTCTGAAAAATGTGAACTTCCCTAATTTTTCCCACCAAAACTAAGACCCATGTATAAATTCCAACAGGACTTCATTAAAGGTTGAATAGAGAGTAAGTAAAAACAGATAACCTAATGGAAATAAAACAGCTAACCACTTTAATATTCCATAGTTTGAATTCAGAATTCTTACCAGTTTAACTTTTGGCTTAGCACCCGACTAGCTTCCACTTCAATTGCTAACTCACCTCTCTCACTGGAAATACTAATGCTCCCCCATTGCTATACCTCAGAGTTCTCCTCCAATTTTCCCCAACCCTCAGAATTATTTCCTTTCTTGTTCAGTTACCATTTTGTATTCTGCTCCAGGATTAAGGTTTTCTGAGGATGACAGACAGTGGATTGTCCTTTCCTATTCTAAAGATTGTCTAATTCTTGAAAGGGTCAGCTAGCACCCCATGACCCAGATATGCTAATTACAACAGTGCATTTCACAGTATTTAGAAGTTTTATTCATTCTTTGACTATAATTAGAGAATAGCGTGCATTCTGGTGTAGCAAATACATTCTGGTTGTTTTCATATTTTTTCCAGTGTCAATAAATAGAAACTCAAGGTTACCTCTTTCACATAGATTACAGAAAAAACTAGATTTAGGAAAAAAATCCCCCATGTATTATGTAGAGGGCCACTTCTGCCACAGTTACATTCAATTTATACTATGAATAGAAAACAATATCTTAGTCTGAATCATGTGCATTTGTATGATTTTTGTGCATTCTTGAATTTCATAAGAATAGTGATAGATATATAATGGCATAACGGAAGGGTTCACCAAAGGGGTTGATTATAAAACAAAATGAGAATCAGCTCCAAGGGAAATTTCAGTTTCTGCACTGAATGCCTAAACAGAACGAGGAGAAAAAAATACATGTTTTTTTTTCTTTTCAATATACCCAACAAAAGGTTTGGTATTTCCATATTTGACACAATATTATAATTAGGTTATGATGACTGGCCAGTGTCCTCTATGCCATATCCTCAACTAACCCTGATGATTTTTTAAAATAAGAATCAAGAAATAAATCTTATTTTGAATGTTAAGTTTTCACCTGGAGAATGTTAATAATATCTAATAGAATTCAAATGAATATTATAAAATCTAAAATAAACAAAGAACTCTAAATAAGTAAGATTTACTTCTTCTGACATTTGGGTTGTAATATAACTGCTAGATATAATACATATTTTTTTCTCCAGATTAAGAATAGGTTATGTGGTTATGTGCATTGCCTCTCACAAAAAAAAAAAAATACATTCACTAGGTAGAAGTTTTTTCATAGCCCATATTTAATTGTTAGAAAACAAATCTAGAGAAATAAGCTGCATCCTTTATGTACTCCAATGAAACAATAGCACCTGTCTGGTAATCTCCGGCTGCATAATACACCACCCCAAACTAAGTGGCTTAAAATAACAACAGTAATTTATTTTGCTCATAAATCTGCAATTTGCAATGAAAGCTCTCCCTTTTTCCAAGGAGCATCATCAACTCAGAAGCTGGTGATGACTCATTTTCTCCGGCTAGAATCATCTCAAAGCTTCTTCATTCCTATGTCTAGTGATTAATGGTAGCTGTTGGCTGGAAACTTGTCTGACACATGTAGGTGGGTCCTCTCTTTGTGATTACTAGGCCTCCACTAATAGTAAGTGTCCCAAGAGAAAAAAGTAGAAATGAGTGGCAATTTTGTAGGTAGCCTCAATGACTTTTGCCATAATTCTACTGGTCAAATTAGTCACCCAAGTCAACCTAGTTTCAAAGGCAGGCTAGACAGACACCACGACTCTAGGCATATATCTCCTCCCATTATTGTAAAGCGATAGGAAAGAAAGACTTGAAATTCCTGGAGATGAAAATAAAGCTCAGTAATGAATAACCATGGAACTTAATTACATGGGCCATTATTTTATTTTCAAATATCTTATTGAAGTAATGGAATTATAAAGTTGATATCAGTAATGCACAATGTCAAGCAACCACTGCAGAAGTTATTTTACAATGAATAACAAATACCAATCTTAGATGTTTAATTTTAAGATTAAACATCTAAGATTGGTGCTAAAATAACTGGCTTGAACACCCAAGCTTTGGAAAATAAATAATATATCTGAATGTGTTTTGCAAATATCACAGCATTATTACAGGATGAAATTTATACGAAGTGTATACATAAAATGTGAAAATTGTTGGATTTTTTTATGCATATGAGGGAACTCAAAATTCAACTCTTCTGCCAGTTTAAGAGCAAGCAACCCTTACAAAAAGAAGCCAATTGTCTTTTGACATTGGGAGATTCATTTACTTGACTGTCTACGAATTTATAAATTGCACTCATTGATCATCTCCTCATTGTTCAGGACAGTAAAGGCATTTTAATCTCTATTTGTCAACTAATAAAAAAGGACTGCATGCAGGTGTGTGTGTGTGTGTGTGTGTGTGTGTGTGTATTTTTGAAGTGCCCTAATGAAAGTCATTTAGTTACAGAGAGAAACAAGAATTTGGTAGTGATACAGCAGCATCCAATCTAGATTTTTCATTGATTAAATAGAACAAAATGGGAAAGAGAATATTACTGCCTAAAGCCATCTATGTTCTGAACCAGGGATACTCCCTTTCCTAGTCACTGATGTCAGAGTAAAGGAGTAATTACTCATTTACACAGTTCTAAAGTTTCTCTCTTTCCTGCTTCCTAATTAGGATTTTTGCTGATTTCCATTTTCTTCCACTTGTTTTCAAGCATTCATTACTGGTGTCAGAGAAGAGGAACAGGCTTTTGAAAGGAGTAGAAAACACAGTATGTGCATGTGTTGGTTTCATTTTACTTACAATTATCATTCATTAACCTAGGAATTCAAAAAATAGTTTCTGAATCACTTTTATATGCTAAGCCAGTGATGGCGAACCTTTTGAGCTCAGCGTGCCAGCATTTTGAAAAACCCTAACTTAACTCTGGTGCCGTGTCACATATAGAAATTTTTTGATATTTGCAACCATAGTAAAACAAAGACATATTTTTGATATTTATTTTATATATTTAAATGCCATTTAACAAAGAAAACTCAACCAAAAAAATGAGTTCGCGTGTCACCTCTGACACGCGTGTCATAGGTTCGCCATCACTGTGCTCAGCCATGGGTTATTGTTAACCATAATACAGCCACAATTGCTGCTCGCTTGAGGTTTATCCTCTAGTTGAAAAAATGGGTATTGCACAAGAAGCAATTTATTGTCTTACAATCAAGTGATTGATGATAATTAAGGAAAGAGTCAATGAACAAATATATAACATCTCATAATAAAAATCTTAAAGGCTTTTCTGCTTTTCAATCTTTGGAACCTGCTAGTGGTTCATGATTATTGAAAGGATCAGAAAAATAGAACCATTACTTCTATCTTTTGAGATTTTTTTAATTTAAATTTTTTATTGTTTAAAGTATTACATGAGTCTCCTTTTTCTCCCATTAATCTCTACCCGGCTGCTCCCACCCCCCAGCACATGCCCTCACTTCCCTACTGTCTGTGTCCATTGGTTATGCTCATATGCATGCATACAAGTCCTTTGGTTGATCTCTTATCCCCTTATCCCCCACCTTCCCTCATAGGTTGGACAGTCTGTTCGATGCTTCTATGACTCTGGTTCTATTTTTGTTCATCAGTTTATGTTGTTCATTATATTCCACAAATGATTGAGATCATGTGATATTTATATTTCTCTGACTGGCTTATTTCACTTAGCGTAATGCTCTCCAGTTCCATCCATGCTGTTGCAAATGGTAAGAATTCCTTCTTTTTTATAGCAGTGTAATATTCCATTGTGTAGATGTACCACAGTTTTTTAATCCACTTATCTGCTGTTGATCACTTAGGCTGTTTCCAAATCTTAGCTATTATAAATTGTGCTGCTATGAACATAGGGGTGCATATATCCTTTCTGATTGGTGTTTCTATTTTCTTGGGATATAGTCCTAGAAGTGGGATTACAGGGTCAAATGGAAGTTCTATTTTTAATTTTTTGAGGAATCTCCATACTATTTTTTCAGAGTTTATTTAGGAAAACAACTCTTCTGAAGGGTAGGGGGTTGTTACACATATGCTTGGCCAGAGTCCAACTAGAGGCCACATGTGAAGAGGGAGATAGATTGGTGTTACTACACCAAGCACATTACTTCTATATGAAGCCCTCTGAATTTATTAAAGCCGGGGCCCTGGAGAGAGGGATGTTCAATAAAATTGTAAAGAAAGGACAAATTGCCTCTGAGATTAATTTAAAATCTACCAGGCCACTCTTCTATGTTAGCCCATTACACACATAGGAAGGGCAGTGTTGAACCTGCTTGAGCTAAACGAACCCTGTAGTAATTTGCAAAGCAGTAAAGGCCAGTGAGGTAGACAGGCCACTGTTCTAAATCAGTGTAGATCCTACAGATAACCTTATATTCTGTGGCCTTCAGGAGAAGGAATGAGAAAAAGGCTATTATCATGGAGTGGTTAGGTCTATATTAACCTGAGGACTATCCTCAACTAGTTTGGAGGAATTTCACCTCTGCTAAAATTCCCATGATTCTGTAATTTGAGTTTGAGTCATACAGATTCTACTATTATCAAGGCTATAATGACACCTTATTCCCTCAGGTGCTAATAGTATGACAACTATGAGCTGTTATACATATTTCTTAAAAGAATATCATTTACTAATTATTAATGTGAACATAGCACATAAGAGCCAAAGTAAAAGTTTTGTTGACAATTAAATATGTTTCTAGGCAAGTGTATTTTTATTATGTATGATTGAGTATGAAGGACTGAGTGATGAAGCATAATTATATATTGCTAATGCGACCCTAACAATAAGTAAGGGCTAAGCATGCATAAATAGGTTAGTGATATAATAAAATAAAATATACATAAGGTTACTAGGACACATAACAATATACACATTGTGTGCTATGTGGAAATTGGCATTATGGGTATGTAATTTATGTAAATTATGATAATTTATATTGTTTTGACACATCAGAACAAATTTCTGGTTTGGTTTGTATTCTCTCCATAGTATGTTTAATAAACATCACACATTTACTGTTTAAACATATAACCAATATTATTAGTAGAAAGAATTAGCATTTGCTTCTGACCTTCTTCCGTGTCACAGTCCTTTCTCACCATACAGGCACTGTGTGGATCCTCGAGGATATATGCTTCTCATTTTCTGTGTCTCAGACAGTGGGTATTCTGATTCCTAAAGGACTTGAACCTGGAGCAATATGTATCTTTTATTGTCTTGTGGAATTACAGCACAGTTAGCACTTTGTGTATGGGAATCAGATAGCTCCTGTTCCCATTATTTTAGCTATATTTGGAGATTATTTTTTACAATTAATATTCTAGTTACACATGTGAAGGTTTATAGTTCCAATGAGAGGCCATAAGTCAACATATCACCTGTTCTCATCTAGAAAACCAACCATACCTGGACGTAATTGTAAATTTTGAAACCTATGGTAGCAAAAGGCACTTCGGTGATTTAATAAAAATAACTCTCCCACTTCCATGGGGAAGGCTACATACATAAAAGGACTCTCTTGCTTGGGTCTTGTGGTATCCAAGTTTCTGTTAGTCTTCTGTATTTTTTCCTCTATATCTTTAAAATTGCAGTGGTATTTCTCTGCTGACTAGAAGGAAATAGCATAAAGTGAGCTAGTTTTTTAATCCACAGGGAGTGAGATCATCACAGAGAACAGAGTAGCTCAAGGTCTCTGCCGTCATTCCAGAAGTGGGGGTAAATCAGGAAGGTGCGGCATAGCAAGCAAGCCATCCAGGCCCTCATCTGTGCCTGAAACTATAGCAAACATCTGCAGCAAGGGACAGAATCTCAGCTTCAGGGATGAAGATTTTTTTTTTTAATGGCTTCAAAGAAGTGCTCCAGTGCTAGAGAACTTAATTATCTAAGTGATAGCACAAGGCAGGAAATAAATCTGGTACAGGGGTAAGCAAGGTGCTTGAGAAAGAAAGGAATGAAGGTACCCAGAAGCCATCCCAGAAAGAAGCAGATCTTAGCACAGGCTAGAAACAAGGCACCTCTGCAGCCAGGAATGAGGCACGGCTCTGTTGTGGGTTCTTTGGTTAATTCTGCTCTGATGACAGGGGCACAACCAGTGTCTGCCTGGCAGGCTTTTGAGAACCACGGTGGTGCTGAGCCTGAAGCTGAGGAGAGAATATTTAGTGCAACTGTGCAGTCAGAGAGGGCGGGAGGGAGGCAAGTTACTAAGGGCCAGCACATCAGTGTAGCAGGGTGATGAAAAGCCTAACCTTAGATGTCTGAAGAATTTTTCTGTTTATTTGTACTAATCTCTAATCTACCCCAACGACTTATCCTGCTCAAATATTGTTTCCTTTGAAAATATAAGTAACATTATTTTTTTCTGATCTAATGAACTTTTCTTGTCCCTTTACATGAAAACTTGCTGTCAGTCAATTTCTATTTATAAACATTGGATGTTGTTCATTGCATCTCTTCTCCCCCAAAAAACAAGGTTATGATTCACTGCATATTTTATTACCTATTCTCAGTTGCACTTATCAAACAATTAATTTTAATGGCTGTTTCCTAAAAACAAGCAGTATGGGATATTTTTAGTTTGGCACAAGAATGACAGCATTTGGGGTAGCTTTGTGTTTCATGTTATAATTTGCCTATTGCCATTTTTAAATGCTAGAAACATTCTAATTTTTAAAAAAGTAAATCAGAATGTGTTCTTTATGAAAGAATGTTATTTTGAGAGGAATGGAAATTGAATTTTTAAATAGACTTCTTCCTATCATATTATAATGTCTTAGAAGGAAATGTTCCTACCAGAGAACATTTTTATGTGAACATTTTTGCCCATTCTGCTATTATACTTAATGAAATTAGAGACATGAAATTATAGAAATAAAATATGAATAAGAACTATGGAGGGATACATTATGAATATTAAAATTAGAGCAAAGAAACTCTTCATATCTCAACTTGTTATTCATAAGCAATGCAGATATTTTTTCTTTTTCCTTTTTGAGTAAAAATAGCCAAGGACAAGTTATGATGTTCCTGTCACTGAAATGCTTGCATACCAGCAATGGTAGAGAAATTTAAATTAACCAAAACATGACAGTCTAGGGAATATTAGGGAAACAGAGCAGCAGCAAATAAAAACAATAAATAATATATAAACATGCCAAATAAACTTACAGGGAATATGTCTAAAATATATCTTAAAAACACTTCCTGCTTGCCATATAGGAGGAAAAGTAATTTTTAAAAAAAATTTCAATGTAAGTTGTGGAATCTTAAATGGTGAGAAGAAAAATTGGTCCTGTGCTAATTGCTAAGTGACTGACAAACACGCAGGCCAGCATCAGACACCCAAGCACCACCAACTCCTTGATATGTGTTGCAGGGATTTCATCCTCAATTTCAAAGAATTCTTACCTTTGCAAGGCAAGCTGACAGGCATAACATCACAAAAATTTGAGATAAGTCATTGTATGATCATTTGATAAACTGATGTCAGTAATACTCTTTGATTCTTAGGGAAGCACCCTAAGAATCAGTTGCTTTAACTTAGAAAAAAATTATCATGAGGGGTGAAGGGGAAAGAAGGCTTTGGTGTTAGACTTAGTTGCACTCTGGAGAGAGGGTATGTTTTGCGTAAGTACTGAATAAGAGGGTTCAGGCACTTGCAAAGCTGGGGGAGGAGCAAAAGCAAAGACATAGAAGTGGGAATAGAGATGGGTTGTCTGTGCGACATGAAGAAAACTAGGATGATGACAGGATTGCGTGTTGGGGGTTAGAGTGGATAAAACTCTCTAGGAATGGTTAAGAGTGGTAGCCATGCAAAAGCATTTAGGTTTCCAAGGGCAGGTAATTAACAGATTGTGTGAGTCCTTGATTGGGGTCCTAAACCATTGGAAGAGTCAAAAGAAAATCTAGGTCTCCTGACTAGAAAGATGTTGCTTTAAATCACACACACACACTTCAATTTGTTTGAAAAATTATAGGTTAAGGGGTCACCTAGAAGCTGACCAAGGTTAAAATGTGGAAAGCAGCATGAATAAAATGTATTACCTTTAAGGAATGTGCTGCTCACCTTAAGAGCTCTGAGGAAATGAGCTATTGCTTCCTGGCCTGCCTGGATTATCTGATACAAGGTCATTCATTTCAGGATAGAGGAAAACTCAAAGGAGACCAATAAAATCTCACCAAAGGTTATGGATTCTTAGGGTGCTTCCCTTCTGCAAAGATTGTTACTGACATCATATCTGAGGTAATTCTCCATGTTTCCCTGACATCCCCACGACGTCTTGAACAGTAGGTGATTGATTAAAGGTGCAATCTGGTTCTCCTTTAATAACCAGAAGTGCAGATGGATTGATTGTCACATTAGTGGCAACTCCCAGAGAGGAAAGAAGTTGAAATAGAAGCTCTAGGAAATTGCAGCCAAGCAGGAATAGCTTATACTTCTGTCAGCATGTTGTGTCTTTTTGTTGTTCTTTGCTCAGTAGCCTGCTTACCAAAGTGGGTAGTAATTATATTAGGCTATTGAACAAAGTCTTACTTTTTGAATATTAGCTTCCTAATAAATGTATGACAACAGAATTCTAAAATTAGTGAATATAACAAAATTATCTGCAGAATTCTTTTGTATTAGGAATGAGCATATTAATAACCATTCACCTCACCATTTATAATTGCAAAGTGGCTTTAACTGTATAAAATTACAGGCTCTGAATATTTTTAATATTTTAAAAATTACCACCAGAAATTTTATAAAAAGAGCTCCTAAAATTAAAATGCTTTAAAATATTTCACTAGGTATTTTAAAATATTCTCTTAAAAACAATAAAACCACAGGGAACATCCATTATCACCACACAGATGACCAGTAATAAATATAACATCTCACTTGTAACAATCCTTTGTACTAGGTATGTTTCCCAACCCCATGGAGTTTATGCTCATGAAAGTCAATCTTATTTTAATCAAATTGCATTCTAACTGAAGTGCTGATTGATGACAGAAAAATGTAACTATCACACATATTTAAACATTTTTATGAAGCCTAGATGTGTATGTATTTCCTTTTAATAATCTATAGTAAATCTCATTCAGTTATAATTAACTTTTAATAAAAGGAAAGGAGGGAGAAAAAAAAGAAAGCTTCTATTCTATCTAAAGTTTTCTCTTAGAAATTTTATCATTTAAATACAAGCAGAAACTCATTTTAACAAACCTAATTATAACATGTTCTAAAAGAAAGTCAGGTTATATATTTTAAAGTGGCTTTTTACTTCATTCTTCAGCTAGCTCTGTGCTCCAGAAAATTAGGCTCAGGTTCTAAGCTTAGAAGGACTATTCACAAATCCCCTATCTATTTGTTTATTGTTATAATCATTACTCACTCAGGTTTGTGACCAGTTTTATATAGATACTAGAGGCCCAGTGCACGTATTTGTGCATATTGAAAGGAAATTAATTAGAAGAAATTATTAGAAGTCGAGGAGGGACTGCAGGAGGGCTCCAGGGCATGTCTGGCCCGTCTCACCCAGTCCCGATAGGCTGGACCTCAGCAGCAAGCTAACCTACCAGTCAGAGCATCTGCCTCCTAGTGACCAGTGTGCATCATAGCAACTGGTCAAACAGTTGAATGGTCGGACAATTAGCATATTAGGCTTTTATATATATATAGATGCTAACTCAGAATTTATCTAAAACAGTTTATAGTTCCTTTGATAGATGTTTACAGATGCCTTCGGACAGAATACACAAACACTTTCAAAACACATTGAGATAACAGTTTTTGGTGACAAGAGAAAAATTCTGAGATGTCTTAAGTTCTCAGGCAGGAGAGTGGAGGAAGAGATAAGGAGAGTTAATCAGTTACCAGGCTGGGGCCTCAACCAACAAAAGACTGCTCACATTCCTGAATGTATGTGGGAAATTCGGATCAACTTCCAGGTGCCCATTCCACGGTTATCTAGAGCAAGGGTGGGGAAGGTCTGGCCCATGAAAACATTTAGTCTGACCCTGCCGAGGCATTAGGGGTGAGTTAAATGTTTGACCAAATAGTTTTTAAGTTGATAATCTTGTATGGCTCGTGAATGTTGTTATAAATATCCAAGTGGCCTTTGGCAGGAAAAACAGGTTCCTCACTCCTGATCTAGAGAGAATAACCTACCACCAGATGCCACTGCATAGTTCTTACCCATGAGTCTTCTGGATTGTTGCCTACAACCAATCCAGAAGCAGCAAATACTTCTTCCCAATGGACTCTGTACCTATCCCAGAACTTTCCCTGCTTCCTGGTTTCCTACCCCCTTTATCTATAGCTAATGTAAATGTTCAAAACAACTCTCTTCTCTAAACTCACTGTGTAGAAGAGCCCCGTTGGCCACAGAACAGCAGACACGTTTGTGTTCTCCATTCAGCCCTGCTGCTGCTGGTTCTCACTACCTGCCCAGGCCCCGGGCCTTTCTGGCTACAATAAGTCTTAATAATCCCTTGAGAAGTATTTTTGGCCTCAAACGTTTTTGTTGACATTGGTCAACCTGAGGTATTGAAGCAAATATTTTAATGTGCTCTTTAAAAAAGTAATGAGTCCTAGCCGGTTTGGCTCAAGTGTTGGCTTGCAGACTGAAGGGTCTTGGGTCTTGGGTTCCATTTTGGTTAATTTTATGCTTTTATTATGCATATTCCTAGGTTGCGGGCTTGATCCTATCAATGATTCTCTCTCATCATTGATATATTTCTCTCTCCCTCTCCCTCTCCCTCTCCCTCTCCCTCTCCCTCTCCCTCTCTGAAATCAATAAAAATATATTAATTTTTTTTTAAAGTAATGAAATAGGGAAGAAAAAACCTTGTAGATTTTATACTTCTCAGTTCATTCTGAGACAAGTTTTCTATGATACCCCAGTAATAGGCTGCTAGAACTTGGAGAAGATCATCGCAATGATGGCTGCCAATAATTCCTCCCATACTTGCATGCACCTGTTGCTCTTCCCAACACAAGGATGAGTCTTTTACTCATCCCTTTAACTCCACGCTGGGCCTGTGACTTTCTTTGACCCATAGACTATAGTAAAAGTGACTTTGTGAGATTTCTGGTTCTGGATTTTATAGTAGTTTCCAATATTGGGTAAATAGCCCAGTCAAGAAGAACATTCACATGCTGGAGAGAGTTCCCAGGAAGATAAAGCAGCTTTGGAGAAGGAGAGAACACTGAGGCATGGAGTAACCCAGCCAGCAATCCAAGTTGAGGTGCCAGGTAAATGAAGGAGCCATCTCAATTCTCCAACTCTGAGCAAAGATGAGCATTCCCTGCGAGGTTCTGCACAAGTGGAAAATCGTATGTAAATAAATAACTAATTGGTTACTGCTTTTAGTCATTGAATTTTGAGGAAGTTTGTTATGCAGCAATACATAGCTGAAACAAAACTCCAGGTTTTCACCAGAAGGCTATTCTTCCTGCCATTGCTTTTTGTTTCTTCCTTTCAATGCTAGAAGCTCTGTCTTAGGGACCATAAAGATACAGATGATATAACATGATCTCCGTTCAAGCTGACTTTATATTACAGTAAAAGGATACATGCTTATAAATGTCTAACTACAATACAAGAATAAAAAAAAATAGAGGACTATCTAATAGGGGACATTTGGTAGTCTTCTGTGCATAGAGTCCATTGCTTTGTGTCAATTACATTTCTATGGTGGGGGAATGTGGTGAGAAAATAGAGTAGATGCATTGTACCAAGACTAAAACATAGATACCAATTAATAATAAAATGAAAGTATTATTATTATGATTAACATTTATTGGGGTCAAGTTCTTACCATTCAGTGTAAAATTAGTTGATTACATTTGTTTTTCCATCAGAAACAATAGGATAAATAATAAGTATGAATAATTAACAGAATATTGTTCTTAAACTTACCTAAGGCAATGAAAATTATGCATAATATATATTTTCTATTATATATATTCAATATACTTTAACTGTGAAAAATTATTATCTGCTGACCTTCACAGTTTAGATAAACTTGTTTGAAAGAATTATCACAAGAGTGGTTTTAGCAAGGAGGGGAAAAGTTAACACTTACTAGTAAGTTAGGTGTACATTTGCCACATGCAATATCCATTTCTGTGAGAAAGGTCTGGAGAGAACCATTTGTTTAGCCACAAAGTAATTCCATTAAGAGTAGAGATACAACTGTTCAATTACTTAGGAGATATATTATGAGATGATGGAGTGAGGGGAACTTAATGGGTGATCTCCTTGAATAGAGAGTCCTCCTTTATTGCAAACCCTGTCCAACATTTCTTGGTTTTTTGGATTCACTTTTATAAACCCGTAAATATTTCCTAGGGTTTTGAAAATTAAATACAGAGGAACATAGATATAGCTTGAAATTAGGAGGGAAAGAATGAGATGAAAGCAACAAGAATTCTTTAAAATTTTCTACCCTTTCTTAAAGTGTAAGTGGTCTGGAGCGTTTGGACAATTCTTCCCCACCCCCCCAAAAAAACACACACACCAAAAAAACAAATTGTTTTTGTTTGTTTGCAAACAAAAACCAAACCCGTATAAAGAAATTGGGAAAAATATTAAAAATAAATATTTGAAGGCATTGGAAATTTACCAAAGGTAGACAGAAAAAGAAGAGGAAGTTACTATTGAAAGATTGTTATTGTGTTAATAAGAACTGTGTTTATTATTTTCTTTCATGAAGGATTCAGCAACCACCTGCACCACTACCACCACTACTAGCAATCTTTATAGAAAACTGGATTATAGAGAAGATGATAGGAACCACTGGACAGATAGCTGGTAATTTAAAAGGGGAATTTTTAAAATAAAGGAGCTGTAGAAAAGATGAGACTTTGGCCAAATCCTCCTCATATGCATGTATTCCATTTCAATCCTGACTGGAATTCAATTCTCTTGCTACCCTTGTGGAGTTAGTACAGACTCCAAAAGTTAAAGTGTGTGGTCCCCAAGTAGCAACCCTGACTTCAAATGTCTGCCATACATCAGGATCCTCAGGCCACCTGTATTTCTGACTAATTAGCTATAAATCCAGGGGTTTCTATGACATTCTGGATTTGGATAATTCACTAGAATGACTCAGAGAACCTCAGGAAATCACTGTACTTACAATTACAGTTAATTATAAAGGGTACAAATCAGGAGCACCAGCAAATGAAGAGATGCATAGGATGGGTCTGGGAGGGAATGCAGACCTTCCAGGCTCTCTCCTTGGTAGATAGTAAATTCCTAGTTCACTACCCATGAAGCTCTGTTGAACCATGTTGTACAGAGGAGATTTTATTGGGGTTTCATTATGTAGGCATGATTAAGTTATTGGTCATACAACTGATTTTAGTATCTGGCCTCTCTCCCATACCTAGAGGCCAGGGGGGCTCAAAAACCCCAACCTTCTGCCCTAGCTGGTTTGGCTCAATGGATAGAGCGTCAGCCTGCGGACTGAAGGATCCCAGGTTCGATTCTGGCCAAGGGCACATGCCAGGGTTGCGGGCTCAATCCCCAGTAGGGGGCTTGCAGGAGACAGCCAATCAGTGATTCTCTCTCATCATTGATGTTTCCATCTCTCTCTCCCTCTCCCTTCCTCTCTAAAATCAATAAAATATATTTTTAAAAAAATCCCAACCTTCTAATCACATGGTTGGTCTTTGTAGTGAGCAGCCCCCATCCTGAAGCTATCCATGGTCATCACATTAGCATAAAAATGACATGTCTGTCACCCAGAAAATCCCAAAAGTTTTAGAAGTTCCCTTCCTGAACAAAGACCAGACAAATTATTGATTATATAGGAGCATGGGAGACCCAAGTAAGCCCAGCAAAGAAACAAACAAAAACTACAGGGAAGACTCAGTATAAAAGACAACTGCATAGCATGATTTGTGAGTTACTGCACCTTGGTCTAAGTATGATCTAGAAACCAAATATACCTTGGGCAACAGAAATAGGAAATAAATGTCTAAATCAATGATCAAAGCATCCACCATATAAGCTGGATATAGAGAAAAATTAAACCCAATGTAAGAAGGGAGGAAATAATGAAATATTAAGAAAAATTGGTAGAATAGAAAATAATTCATAATAAATAGAAATGAAATTAAAAGGTGATTTTTGAATAAGATGAAAAAAATAATAAGCACATAGCTAGGCTGGTTAGGAAATGAAAAAAAAGGGAGACAGTTAGATACCCTATAGTCTTTAAGATAACAATATAGAATATTCTAAAACACTTTATGCCAATAAATTTGACACTTCACTAGTAAGTAAAGATTATAAAACATTTGAGAATATGTAATGTCAATCCTATACAAATTACTATGCAATCTAGCAAAATCGGTCCAGACATGACACAAACACATACAAATGCGTGCTACAGAATAATACCCCATCACGAACATAGACACAAAAATTCTTAAAATATGTTATCAAATAGAATCCACTAATATGTAAAAAGAATAGTGCATGACTGCCAAGTGGATTTATTTTGTATCTTGCTACTTTACTGAATTCATTTATCAGTTCTAGAAGTGTTTTGGTGGAATCTTTAAGGTTCTCTATATACAATATTATGCCATCTGCAAATTCAATAAAACCTCAATATAACAGACTAATTTGGGTGAGGGTGTGTCCTTTAAAGCTGAAATTCGTTATATAATAAGGTAGGTTTTCCAAATGTGTATGTTAAAAAATTGAAAAGTTATTAGTTTACCCGTTTTTACTTATGTAGACACGTTTGTATAATTAAAATTAAGTATGTATGAAAAGTTTAATTTCACAGGAAAGTTTTCTATGTGTATTACAGTAATTTTAAATTTATAATGAGTACGTCTGATAAATGTGTTATGTAGGGAGAGGCTATAGGATTAAGCCTCGGACTGACCTGTTGGCAAAGCCACAAACAAGTCCCAGTTTAGAGGGCACAGCCCTCTTAGCATAATTAAGCTTGACCTTATGATACTCCCTAGATCTTATCTGGGTAACTAATGGGCTGAGGGAGATGCAGCAAGTGCTGCCAAAACAAGCGAAACTCACAAGAACATTGTAACTATGGTGACCACTACCTTGTTTACCTCTGGCTATAAAATAAAGGCTCAGCTTGCTGTCTGGATCTCTCTCTGTGGCCTCAGCCAGGCACAGAAAGATCCACCTAGTTCTTTTTGTCTTTTCTACATCCTTCGCTGCCCCCTCTCAGGCTCACCGAACCCTTGGCTGAGCTGGCCTGGCACAGTGTTCATTCACCAGTCACCTCGAGCAAGCAAATGCACAGCTGGGGTATTGGAACACCAGTAGGCATGTGTTAAAACTGCTGCAGAAAGTCATGCCATGTGACAACAGAACCAATTACTGATGACTTGTTTTGTGTCCTAACATGACCTATCCTAGAACATGTTACATATGCCTTTGAAAAGAATGAATATTCTGCTGCTTTGGGGTGAAATGTTCTAAAGATATCAATTAAATCCATCTGATCTAATGTGTCATTTAAGGCCTTGTTGATTTTCTGTCTGGAAGATCTATCCATTGATGTCAGTGGGGTGTTAAAGTCCCCTACTATGACTATATTATTGTTGATCTCTGCCTTTATGTCCATCAAGATTTGCTTTATTTATTTAGGTACTTCTATGTTGGGTACATAAATGTATACAAGGGTTATATCCTCTTGTTGGATTGCTCCCTTTATCATTATGTAGTGTCCTTCATTGTCTCTTACTATAGCTTTTGTCTTAATGTCTATTTTGTCAGATATAAGTATTGCTACTATAGCTTTATTTTCACTTCCATTTGCATGAAATATTTTCTATTCCTTTACTTCTAGTCTGTGGGTATCTTTTATTATGAGATCAGTTTCTTGTGGACAGCCTATATATGGGACTTGTTTTCTTATCCATTCAGCTACCCTTGACTTTTGATTGGAGCATTTGAGCCATTTACATTTAAAATGATTATTGATAGGTATGTATTTATTGCTGTTTAATTCTTTCAATTATGTCCCTTTGTGTTTTTTGTCTCCTCCTTCTTTAAGCAGACTCTTTAACATTTCTTGTTTGGTGGTAACTAGTTTGGTGGTAACAAACTCCTTTTTTTCCTCTTTATTTCTCCTTCAGTTTTAAATGATAGCCTTGCTGGGTAAAGTTGTCTTGGTTTTAGGTCATTCCTTTTTATCACTTTGAATATTTCATGCCAATCCCTTCTGGTCTGAAGTGCTTCTGTTGAGAAATCAGCTTACATCATTATGGGAGCTCTCTTGTAGGTAACTGTCTTTTCTCTTGCTTTTAAGATTCTCTTTGTCTTTAACCTTTAGCATTATAATTATAATGTGTCTTGTTGTGGGCCTCTTTGGGTTCCTCTAGTTTGTGACTCTCTGTGCTTCCTGGATTTGTGTGTTGTTTTCTTTACCAGGTTAGGGATGTTTTCAGTCATTATTTCTTCAAATGGGTTCTTGATTTCCTCCTCTTTCTCTTCTCCTTCTAGTACCCCTATGATGCAGATCTTGGTTGCTTCATGTTGTCCCAAAGGTGTCCCTTAAAGTGTCTTCATTTTTTAAATTCTTTTTTTGTTGTAGCTCTGTTTGGGAGTTTTTGTCTATATTATATTCTAAATTGCTGATTCAATCCTCTGCTTTGTTCAACCTACTGTTTATTCCTTCTGGTGCATTCTTATTTCAGATATTACATTCTTCATTTGTGACTGGTTCTTTTTTATGGTTTTATGTCCTTTTTCATGTTGTTATAGTTCTCGGTAAGCTCCTTATAGTTGTAACTAAGTTCATTATAGTTCTCACTAAGTTCCCTGAGTATCCTTATAACCATTCTTTTGAATTCTGTATCTGGTAAATTGCTTGTCTCCATTTAATTTAGCCCTTTAAAAAATTTTTTTTTGAGATTTCTCCTGTTCTTTCATTTGAGGAATGTTATTTTGTCTCTCCATTTTGGCTGCCTTTTTGTGTTTCTTTCAATATATTAAGTAGATCTGCAATGACTCCCAGTCTTGGTAGGGTGGCCTTATGTAGTAGGTGTCCTGTGCCTTGACACACATGCCTTGATCACCTGTGCTGAGTGCTTCTGGAATGACCCTTATGTGGGTTATGTGGGATCTCCTATTGTAACTGAGTCTTGATTACTATTGATCTGTTTGTGTGGGGGGTCGACCCTCAGGTTAGTTGACTGTGAGAATCAACCCTGGCCACAGTGTATGAGCTGCTTGCAGGTGCAGACCACACAGAGTGGAATTTGCCTCAGCAGGGCTGGTGGCTGCTGAGGTCTCCCTTTGGATATGCCATTTGTGAAGCTAATTGTATCCTACTCTGATGCTGCCTGAAACTAGCCACTGGGTGTGCTGGTTTGGGGGTCTTTGGGGAGGGACTCTGGTGTAGGCAATGTCAGATGCTGCCTGTGACTGGCCCTGAGCAACCTGTTTCGAGCTACAAAGTGAGCCACAGTTTATGTCTGCCTCTCGTGGGCCTGGGTGTATGTTCAGGAAGGATCAAGCTGCACATCAAGGATGGCTTTTACTAGCATCAGCCTGGAGGCAGATTATCAAAATTCCCAAGGAACCATGAGATCTGCCTTTACATGCCTTTTCTTCCCAGCTGCCTGTTAGGCTCAGTCACTGAAAGAGGTTCTGGCAGTACTCAAGTTTCATGAGATAGGTTCTCAGTAAGTTACCAGGTAGGGACCAGTGTTATTCACTAGATTGATACAGGTTCAAACTCAGTACCAGTGCTGGGTCTGAAACCATTCAGCAAATGTCCCAGGGTATACCAAGTCTAGCTGCTACCTGTTGAGTGCTTGCATACCTCCTAAGGGAGTCATCAGGATGAGGTCAGCAGAGTTTATTAGGTCTGAACAGACCAAGATTTGGCTGTGTGAGGGGAAAGCTCTGCTCTGGTTGGGTGAGCAAGGAAAAAATTTCCTCTGTCCCAGAGTCACACAATTCAATCTGTCCCAGATTCTGCCAGGAGCCCTAAGTCTTCCCCCCTCCCCCAATTAGTGGATAACAATTCATTTGACATTGAATATTTTGAATTATTGGAAATCCTCCAAGTTTTCAATCTGTTCTTCCTTACAAAGGAAAGAACAAAATAAAACAACTTTAAATGTCATTTGATTAATAAAATATAGTTCTTATAGAATCTTGAGCTTAATTGGATTGCTGGCATTGCTGAACTCTGATTAAATGTGTTTGGATCAATGTTAATTGGCTTAACTGTGGAATGCACATCATAGTTACTTGTGGTTGGATGAATTATACCCTTGCTTTGTCTGGAATGGTTCCTTTCTCTTATATCACTGGACAATATTTAAAATCAGTTATTGCTTAAATGATAAGATTCCAAACTTAAAAGATTATGTAACAGTAAACCATCATAGTCAATCACTCACATGACGAATGACCATCTAGGCAAGACATCATTTAAGACTCTTTGTTATTATATTTATGCCTATCATATTGGTTTTCTTTTTTATTCTTTTGTGTATACCAGGAAAATAACTATTGATGTAGATACTTTTTAGTGTTCTATGACATGTCTCCTTTAAAGAAAAAAAAATGCCAGAGCCCATCAGGTTGTCAGACCTGGGTTATGGTCTGGACTTTTTGATGCTATTTTATTGTCTTTATGTATTTTAATGATTCTACTTAATATATACCAAAGTATGTTATATACCATAAAACCAATTTATGTTGGGAGGTTGATTGCCATAGTATAAGTTACTCCATATTATTACTCTCTCTTCTAAAGTGTTACTGTTACTGGTTCAAAGTCCATGTGCCTGGAGCTTCCAAAAACCAAACTCAAAGCAGCAGAGTTTGGAGTAAGGAAAGGTTTATTGGAGGAGAAGTAACCAAAGAAGAAGTCGCCAAACCCATCTTCTGAAAGCACAGAGTTCACACTTGTTTTATGTCAAAGGAAGGGGAAATGGGAGGAGCAATAGGAAATTGACTCCTGCAGACATCTGGGCACCGGCAGGGATCTGACAAAGATTGTGCTAGTTGATGTGAGTCAGTCATGAGGTTCCTGAAAACATTTGATAAACAATATATATATATATACTTACCTTGTCTCCTCAAACTGCAAGCAGAATTCCTGTAATGATTAGCATGTGTATATGCAAGACTAAGCAGAAGCTAGTCTGAAGGCCATGGGAACAAAGGAGCCATGCACAAGGTAGAGTCAGAGAGACTGAACATTTTACTCTGTAAATTAATCTTACTTTAAGCTAGGATTAAATGGTCTTCCCATGGTTCCTCAACTAATAAGAGATAGCTTGTGATTATTCACCCTGATGTTGATCATTCCCAAAGCCAAAGCATATTTTCTTTTGTACTATTGTCTTATATCACAGAGTGGCAAGAAATAAGCACTGAATATTTTTCAATTTCACCACATACATGTTTGATAAATATTGTTATATATGAAATGCTTATTTTTTTATAGACCACAGTAGGGAAAATATGCCAAACATTCTATTCTTTTTTTTTAAATATATTTTATTGATTTTTTACAGAGAGGAAGGGAGAGAGATAGAGAGTTAGAAACATCGATGAGAGAGAAACATCGATCAGCTGCCTCCTGCACATCTCCTACTGGGGATGTGCCCGCAACCCAGGTACATGCCCTTGACCGGAATCGAACCTGGGACCTTTCAGTCCGCAGGCCAACGCTCTATCCACTGAGCCAAACCGGTTTCGGCCAAACATTCTATTCTTGATATGTAAGTGAATTGATATGATAGTGAATTCTGTGGCAAATTATGTATTTACAGTTACTAGTAAATGTGGCTTTAATGAAACAACTCTCCAGAGCTTGAATTACACTTTTCTACCCACAGTTTTAACAGTGAGTCACTTAGAGAAAAGTGACCGAAGCTTTATCTCACAACACCTAAGCGACATGGACTCGACAGCCATGCTCCTCCCACTACTCCGGGAGGACAAGGGCTGTGCCGTATTTCTGGTTCCCAGATCAATCTCTTACATAGTAGGGCCACCATAAACTTCTAGTGAATAAACAAGAAAACTTTGTGGAAGTAAAAATTTATTTAAAGTTAAAATTAAGACCCTTTTTTAGAAGAAAACATTGTTTTATATTTGTGTTTTATTTCATAACACACATGCTATTTCTTACTCCACTCCTAGGTCTTTTAGGACTCAGTGTCTGTGACATAAAGTAACCTCTACTTCCTTTGAACATAGACTGGACTTTCCCTTAGATATTGAACAAGACAAGCAGCTATCTTAATCTATTCATTACAATGTATTGTCCTAATGCTTAACCTTTGGTTTGTAAATACGGAAAACAACAATTACTAGTCAATTGTTAATCAGAGATTTCTCCAGCTGGGAGGAAATTAGCCATTACTCCAGTTAAATCAGTTTATAGTCATTCTCACTTGGTACACTACTCCAAAGCATTCTTTTCCTCTGAGGCACAAACTTGGCAATGATCAAGCTCGTCTTCAGTCTACAGCTAGCAGAAGCCAAACAAAATGTAATGTTGTTTTTTGTCAGGTGCATCTCTTCTCTTGACAGAGGCAGTTGATTACTGTGCCCATTGCAGATTCAAGAATGGTTGAAGACCATCAAGCATCAATATCAACATAATATGCGATGTGTATTCTTATTCAGTTTTTCTGTTTCTGTAAGCAGAATAAAAGTTTCCTGGGTGAAAACTGCAACTCAGTCACCCTATTATCAAAAATCCAGGAGGAGCCCTAGCTGGTTTGGCTCAGTGGATAGCCTGCGGACAGAAGGGTCCCAGGTTCAATTCCTGTCAAGGGCACATACCTTGGTTGCAGGCTGGGTCCCTGGCCCTGGTCAGGGAACATGAGAGAGGCAACCAATCGATGTGTCTCTCTCACATTGATGTGTCTCATGGCTAACCCCACCCTTACAGCCTCTCTAAAAATCAATGGGAAAATATCCACGGGGAAGGATTAACAACAACAACAACAACAAAAATCCAGGAGGAAGCAGGGAGACCAGCATATAAGAAGAGTAAATAAGTGTTTATTAAATATTGTCCTGTGACCTTTCTTGAAAGAAGCAGTGATACAGAAATCCAAAACATGGTCCAAATTCAATTGAGGTTAAATTTGCATGGAGAAGTTAGAATTTATTTCTGTTGTTCTTAAATAGTTAACACATCCTGGAGAAGAAAAGTGAAATCATTGCTATTTCTTCATCTTAGATACAACAACAATGACAACAACAGAAAACCCCATAATAATTGAATAACAACATTAAAAGAAAAATTACTTAGATTAAATTAACTTCAAGCCCAAATTCAAATAAATGAATCCCCTTACATCCAATTTGTGTGAGCCTGTCTTATAAAACAGCCCCCAATGAAAGATATATTGCTAGAAATTTGAAGACTTAGGTCTAAGGACTAACTTCTAAGGATACTTGTACTGTCAACATTCCTGAGCTTACCTTCCCTCATCTCTTAGTTCCCCTATCTGCAGTGAGTGCTCCTATTATTATGAAAAAATATAAGAAATGTGAAATTTATTTTATGAACTGTAAGGGAGAGTGTTAGCTATACTTTGTGTTGTACAATGAATTGCTAGTGATCTCTGAGTTAGAACTCCTGGGTTATAGTCATTGGAGGACTCTGGTGAAAATTACTGACTGACTGAACCATTCATTTGTCATCTCTTAAATGAGAACATGCATTTAGCAATTTGTTGTAGTTATGGCACTCTGATTCTAGCTCAAGCTAGGATTTTGACATTTAAAACTAAATAGCCCTAAACCTAACTCAGTCCATGAAACTGTCTGGAATAATTTTAAGCACAATCCTTTAGTATCTCTCCCACAAAGGCTCTTCCCCAGAGAGTCAGAGTCATTTTGAAAATTTTATATGATTTAGTAGCCATTCCTGGGGGAAAATCCTGCTGGTGAAAAGGACTGTTAAGTGGTTTGTTTGTTCTTTACTGTTAATTCATTGGAATATTCTTTATATGGCGTGGGTTATTAGGACCTGAAACACTATGTTCAAGAACAGTCTCTTAGGGTAAAAGGTAGAGTTAAGTTATTCTTAAGATTAAAAACCAGAATAAATGAGATTTATTTTTTTCACAAAACCATAAAATTAGAGGGAAATTTGCAGTCTTATAAAACCTTTGAATAAAATTAGAAAAATAAAAACAATCTTTAATCATGGGAAAGGAATTGTGTTGATAGCAAAAATGCCTTTCAGAGAAGAGAAAGTGAGGTGTTTAATAGAAGACTGGTCTCTGAGTGGTTGTTGCTAATGTATTCCAGCTCTGTAACATTTAATTCCCACTGTCAAAAAGCTGATTAACTATAATCAGGAATATAATGTTTGCCAAGTATTATACAGCCCTTTCCCGAGTATGCTTTATTTAAAAAATTAAATATGTATTGGGCCACTGTTTATACATGTAAACTCAAGGAGAAAATTTTTAAATATTCAACATAGCAAGCATTTTTTGTGCTGCTGTCACTTAAGCATTCATTTTCTTAGATCCATCCTATTCTTTTCTTTTCTCTGAGTTTATACAGCATTGGTCAACATTTTGACACACAGTTGCTTTTAGCCAAAATGTCTATTCCTTTCTTAAAAAGCAGCTTTGTTAGAATGCAATCCATATACCATACAATTCACCCATTTTAATGTGCAATTCACTCACTGATTTGTATTATATTCACAGCATTGTGCAAACATTAAGACAATTTTAGAATATTTCCATCACCCCATAATCAAACCCCATACTTATCAGCAGTCATTTTCAATTTCCCACTAAACCATCTCACCTTCAATACACACTAATGTATTTTGTCTCTATAGATTGGCCTATTGTAGGCATTTCATATAAATAGAATAATAAAATTGTGCTCTTTTGTGACTGGTTTATTTTTATTACCCTAAAGTTTTTAAGGTTCATCCATGTTGTAGGATTATCAGTACATCACTTATTTTTACTGCTGAATAATATTTCATTGTGTGTATATAGCACATTTTGTTTGTCCATTCATCATCAGTTGATAAACATTCAGTTTGTTTCCACTTTAGAACTGTTGTAAATGACGCTGCTATTTTATAACTGATCTGTTCTCTTGAACTTAAATTGAATCAGTCAGCCTGTGTTATGTAAACCTAAGTCTCTCTCCTGTGACCACTTCTTACCTGTTGTGTTTAGGGCTTCTTTAAATATGGTTTTGAGAGATCAGATTGGAATGCTCTGTGAATTGCTGTACTATACAGATTGATTTTCCTCGAGGGCATTGTAGTGTTTAAAGTTCATAAGAGGCTATTTTTCACTCACAAAGTGAAGATTTACCTTCCATGAGTATACATATATTTACGATAACTGTGAGTGTTTGGGAGGCTTTGATGCTCTTCATGAAAACTAAAAAAAATCCCCCAAACAATAGTTATAGCCTGCCACTTTATAAATTCATAGTATGGACAATCATTTTTAACGAAAACGGAGAGATAGGCAGTATTGATGATCCACGTAAAACATGGGCAAATCCCATGCAGAGGGAAAAGGGTTCTTTTTGTGGCATCTAATCTTAGTTAATTCACTAATTAGCATTATAATCTGAAGAGTAGGATATGCCACTAAAATATCTGTGCAACTCTCAAGATCACTTGCAAGTCCCATTTTAATAAGGAAGAGAAGGCGTTACATGTCTATAATCTGTAGTCATTTTCTTTTATGACAGTGACATCTTTGAAAGAGTTCAGGTAAGATTTTGTTTCTTTTTAGAAAGATGCTCAATTTAGAGGTTCTTTTGTTTTGTTTTGGTTTGTTATTTTCCTCCTGATTAGGTAGAGTTAAATGTTTTTGACAAAAATACTACATAGGTAATGTTTCTTCCCTCCGCACATAGTGTAAGTAAATATGATATTGATTTGATTAATGTTACAACATGTTAAAATAGCACAAATGCTGGACCAGGGGACTGATGAATAGGAAAAGCCACCAGAGAGAGGGGTAGGTTCCCATTACCTCTTCTCTTCAGGCATGCATGGTGACTGTGGGGACAGGAGGCTCCCTGAAGGATCCTAGTGTAGCAGCTCTTTCTTTTCTTTTCTATGTCCTATTTCTCACCCTTCTACTCAACCGCTCACACCAAAAGCTCCAGTGCAGAGAGCGGCAAAGTGATGCTTTAGCAAACCCTGCTTTAGGGGATCTAAGGCCAGGAAATGGCCTCATTACTTGCTTAAGGAGTATAGAAAACTCTACCTCACAGTGTTCTGCGCTCCATAGAGACAGCTGAGTAATTTTTTCTAGAGCATTTTCTAGGGTAGATGCTCATCTAGTAAAAGGATACAAAGAGGAGCTGTCATGATACATTAAAAAAAAGAAATACCGTACTAATATATGCACATATGTTATTTACCTATCTGTCAAGCATCTGTCTATTACAAATATATCTATCTGTCTATCATCTATCTATATCTATGTTCTATCATCCACCTATGTACTTATCTATCTGCGTTTCTTGATTCCAATGTTAATAAAATTCTCAGAAGGTTCATCTGCAAAATAAAGGCAGCCTGAAAGATATCTCCTTAAAGGGCAAAAGACCTGAGCAGTAATTGTCAACTCAAGAATAATTATCCATTTACATCTTCAGAGAAGTGAGCGTAGTAGTTATGGGCAACCGCAGGGGAGGATATTTAATAAAGCAGCACTCCTCTCTCTGTCTCTGTCTCCCTCTTAATGTGCTGAACTCAATCAGGAGTGTAGGTAGGCAGAGAGCCGCTGGAGCAGTTGCTCTCTGAACACGCTCTTCAGATTCACAGCCATTTCATCATCCTTAAAGATGATACGTTGACATTACAGTTATTAGCACGGTGATGGAAAGACATTAGTGGTCACAGTGTGAAAGCGAGTCTGTGAGACAAGCAGATAAGGTGGACACTGCATGCTTACTTCCTGTTAACCCCACAACTAACATGAGGCTCCATCCCACCCTCCACCCCTCTCTCCTCTGATTACAGAATCTGGCTGCACCTCTGAACACCATGTTACATGTTGTCTGTGTTAAAGCGGGGCGGGCGGGGCGGGGGGAAGGGAGCACCCTTTTATTATCTTTGGCAAGCTAATCATTCCAGAAACCAGTGTAAATTATTCTCTAAAATAGCCGAGGAAAGTCATAGTGATTAACAGGCTGGGACACATCTGTCTCTGCAGAGCTGAAGTCATTACTGCTGAGGAAATGTTCTGGATTCTCACATCATTGCATCCATCAAGTGCAGCACAGATACCCTTGTCAAGTCAAATAAAAGTAAAATTTCTTATTTGATTCCATTTATCGCATGACGCTGAATAGTGAGGTGCCTTCTCGGGCCAGATGCTCTTCCCAGACTCGTTCACTCTGCCTCTTGCAGAAGTTCTACCTCCACTTCGCACTCCTACAGCTGTTCTCAATCCTGACTTTATTTCATCCTGGATCTTGTTTGTGCTTCACTTCATTAACTTCTTTCTGTCTTTTCAGATAAAGGGTTTGAGCCAAAACTCTATGTCTGCACATGGTTATATTATCATGTTGCTTAAAAAAACTCAGTGTTGCCTGCCTGATACAATGACTGAAAAAGAAGAGTTAGTGAGGTATGAGCCTGAGTCTGTGAGCCAACCTATGCAAACTCAGAAAATGCCTCGGTCCCACAGCTCCGCCTCCTTGACATTTGGAAAATGTATGTGGCACGGACAGCAACTGAGATACTGAGCTCTGGGGAAACAGTGGCTTTCACCAGAGGCTCTTCCAGAGGAACAGTGTTAGTCTTGTTTGACAAAAATTAACTATTCCTCTCTACCTGATGGTTTGCATACTTTCAAGCACAGGAACCCACAATTGTTAGACAGCATTTATACATATGATTTCCTGTTAAAACTAAAATGTCTGTTCTCATTTTGTCCTATAGCTAGGGAGGCACATATCTGGCTTTGTCATGGACAATTCCAGTTTATGCCTGTTGTCCCAGCAACACATCCAATTTAGCATTTGTCCCGGATTTTTAAATTTTAATATACTATTATTAATAGTTGCATTAAAATAAGCTGAGATAAGCTTGGTATAACTCCTTATTTTTTCCCACTAGCTGTGCAAGGTTCTTGCCCAGCAGTGTGTGAGATGCACGGGGAAAGAACAGCCTTCAGACTCTAACATGTGGCGGAACCTGAAAGGCAACAAGAGCTGATCTGTCTCTTTCCTCACCTTCCTAGATAGACTTAGTTTATCTTCTCGCTTTAAAGGACAGTATGCAAGGGTGCACAGATAAAATAAACTGTGCTTGGACAGGATTATGGTGTGATAATTGTCTCCTTTAGTGGCAGGGAAAGTAATCTAGCTTGTGTCAGGTGCCCACTTGGTGGAACAGGCAGCTGTGTAACAGCCAGGCTGCCAAAGTTGTAGGATAAGTGTATGTGAAACCCATGCAAGCAACAAGATGAACATGGAATAGTCTGAATGACTGATTTACTGGAGTTTTGCAATATATCATGATGCATAAAACTAAAATAATTCACTTGATTTTTTTAGTAATGTTTTTTATTCTGTAATAAACCAGTTTGCAACATCAAACAAACTATAACTTCATGATAATAAAAGAAATACTGAATTTTTGCTAATTAAGAATATTAATAGATATGTAACTTGCAGATAACATTGACAATTACCAGTCACAGTTTTTTAAAAAGTTAGTGGTTAGTCAAGAAGACTTTGCCCAAATATGGCAATTTACTTTTTGCAGCTTCATCACTTTCGTACGTTGACACATCATTCTGAGAAGTATTATTTCTCATTTATGTCCAATAAACATTTTCTAATTAAACATTACCATTTTTATTCTAAGTTTTCTTGTCCAAATATGTGTCATGGAGTTATAACTCTTAATGTGTTAATTCCATTAGCAGAAGTTGAATTTTGCAGTGTTAAACAATCTAAGTTTTGTTAGTGTCATCATAGCGTGGTGATTGCCAGAGGGAGAAGAGAATGGGGGAGGTGGAGGAGGGTATGGGGGGGGGGGGATAAGGGAAAAAAAAAAGAAAAATCAGTTTAGTTAATTCTAACTTTTCAAGTTTTTTCAATCAATTTTTGAAATAAAATAAATACTCTGGAATTTTATTTTATTGAAGGTGAAAGAGATCTTATGCTACTGTGAATAGTAGTATGGATTAAATTTAGGGATTAACCATTTTTTTGCAGTATACATTAATATAAATTTTTAGAGCATAGTCATGGTGAAAATAATATTCTCACTAAATTGAGAAAGTGTGGAAATAAAATGTACTTGGAAATAATTCTGTTCACATATAATAACTAATTTATTCAAACAATCTTGATTTTCAAAATAAAATCTTCAATTTAATGGAATAGTAAATATTGCACACACACACAGATACATAAAATTACAACATTTTCCAATAGAGCTAATATTAGATGTGAGAAATATATTATTCAAAACTATGTATTTTATTCACTGTCCATTATTAATCAGATTTTAGAAATGTTTGAGACTTTGAATAGTTACTTTGCAAATCAACATAAACATTATGACCTTGCTTTGAAATGATTATTAAGGTGTGTCTTAAATTTTGATTGCATTTACTTCATTTTCCTTATTTTTTAAAATTTATTTTTAATTAGTCAACCTATGGTATTATATTACTTTCAGATGTACAACATAGTTATTAGACATTTAAATATCTTATAAAGGACTCATCCTAATAAGTTTAGTGCCCATCTGACACCATAAATAAATATTACAATATTATTGACTGTGTTCCTTATGCTGTACTTTATATCCCCGTGACTATTTCTTTCTTTTTTTAAAATTTATTTTGAGTTTTTTTTACAGAGAGGAAGGGAGAGGGATAGAGATTGAGAAACATCGATGAGAGAGAAACATCGATCAGCTGCCTCATGCACAATCGCTACTGGGATGTGCCTGCAACCAAGGTATATGCCTTTGACCGGAATCAAACCTGGGACCCTTTAGTCCGCAGGCCAATCCTCTATCCACTGAGCCAAACTGGCCAGGGCACACTTCTCTATTATTGATGGACATGTAGATTGCTTCCATATCTTTGTTATTGTAAATAATGCTGCAGTGAATGTAGGGGTACATATATCTTTTTGAATTAACATTTTGTAGTTTTTCATATAAATACCAAGGAGTGGAATTGCTGGTCATTAGGTAGCTCTATTTTTAAGTTTTTGAGAAACCTTTATACTGTTTTCCATAGTGACTGCACCAATCTGCATTCCTAACAACAGTGCATAATGGTTCCTTTTTCTCCACTTCCTCCCCAACACTTGTTGTTTGTTGGTTTGTTGTTGATAGTTATTCTTGCAGATGTGAGGTGATATTTCATTGTGGTTTTAATTTGCATTTCTCTGCTGATTAGTGACAATGAGAATCTTTCCAAATGTCTCTTGTTCATCTATATGCTCTCTTTGGAGAAATGTCATTCTCATCCTATGCCCATTTCTAAATCAGATTGCTTTTCTTGGCGTTAAGTTGTATGAGTTCCTTATAAATTTTGGATATTAACCCTTTATTTGATGGATCATTGGTGAATATTTTTGCCCATTTAGCAGGTTGTCTTTTCATTTTGTTAGTCTTTCTTCACTGTGCAAAACTTCTAAGTCTGATGAAGTCTCATTTGTTTATTTTTTCTTTTGTTTCCCTTTACTTTTCCTATCCAAATTTTATTGCTAAGATCAACGTCCAAGCATTTACTGCCTGTGTTTTCTTTTAGGAGTTTATTTTATTTTTTAAATATATTTTATTGGATTTTTACAGAGAGGAAGGGAGAGAGATAGAGAGTAAGAAACATCGATGAGAAAGAAACACCGATCAGCTGCCTCCTGCACATCTCCTACTGGGGATGTGCCTGCAACCAAGTACATGCCCTTGACCAGAATCAAACCTGGGACCTTTCAGTCCACAGGCCGATGCTCTATCCACTGAGCCAAACTGGTTAGGGCTCTTCTAGGAGTTTATTAAATTAAAAACTGGTGCGATAAGGGTCCCACTTCTTTCACAGTGTGAAGGTGTTGGTTGTAAAAACTCTAAAAGTGGCTGGTCCTGGCTCCTTGGTTGAGCAAAGGGGGAGGACTAAACCCAACAGTTATAATCAGCCAAGCCTCAGACAACTTTACAAGTCTTCCCTACCACTGGGGGGAAAAGGTAAAGTGGCACTTGACCCTTGAGATTACTTTCCTCAGAGCTGAGATGCAGTTCTCCATCATTCTGGTTAGGAGTGAATTCTACCCACGAGATTATACATCATGGTTATGGTTTACAAACAGCATTATTATTATTATCATTATTATTATTATTAGTAGTAGTAGTAGTATTTATTCTTCTTTGGAATACAAATGAGAATATTTTTTTTCTTTATGTATTTATGGAATTGTACAGAAATAAAAAGGGTATCAGGATAAACAAATCAAGTATCAGATTTCCCTACACTGTTTTCTCCCCCATTATAGCCATGCAACAGCATGGAGGCTAGGAAGTGTTTTGTGGCTGTTGGCCTATCAGATATAAGAATAATGCCTGTGATTTTAGAAAACCGTGTTCTCTTAAGTTGGAAAATTAAAAGGCCAGCTTCAGGGGAAATTTGAGTCCCAAATATAATTTTCCTTGAGAACCCTTCATAACATTATAATGATCCTTTCCAATGATTTTAATGTCTGGCACATAGAAATCACACACACGTACTAGTTTTATAAACACATCAATCTACAATTAGCGGCAGAGAATTTCTGCAATTCAGCTTGCCTCCATGTAGGCTGGTTTACCCACTCACCTGCCCTCTGTTGGGCTTTATTTTGGGCAGGTGAGTGGATATAAAAGATCCCCTTTCACTGAGAACTTCTTGGTTTTAGAGAAGTTGCTCAATATTGAGTTTTATTTAAAAATAATGTTTGCAGGGAACACACACCTTTAATACTCTCCTGAGTTTCCTGTTCTCAACTCTTCACTTCCATCCAGTCACTTCCCTTGCTCCCCTTCAGCGGTTCTCAACCTGTGGGTCGCGAACAATGAAAATACATCCTGCATATCAGATATTTACATTATGATTCATAACAGTAGCAAAGTTACAGTTATGAAATAGCAACGAAAATAATTTTATGGTTTGGGGTCACCACAACATAAAGAACTGTATTAAAGGGTCACAGCATTAGGAAAGTTGAGAACCACTGCATGGTCTCTCTTCAGTTTTTGCTGCCTCTATTTTTTTCAGCTTTTTGTTCCTCTTCCTCTAAAGCCAAGTCGCCATTGACACCCAGACCCTGTATCTGCTTAATCTCAACCCTTATCAATATTATTTTTACAAAAAAATGTAGTGCTTTCCTTAAAAATTGAAGTGAGAAAAATAGAAATGATATTTACACTGTTATAAGGGATTTGCATATGGGAGTCTATTCCTCATAACAATTATATGAATGATCAATTTTGCATCTTTTTTTGAATGCAATAGTTGATGGACAGATTAAACAATAAATAAACAGTTGTTAAAAAATAACTTGCTTGCCTGGCTGGTGTGGCTCAGTGCTTGAGCGTTGAACTATGAACCAGGAAGGTACGGTTCAATTTCCGTACCTTCAGGGCACATGCCCAGGTTGCAGGCTCGATAACCAGTAGGGGGTGTGCAGTAGGCAGCTAACCAATGATTCTCTCTCATCATTGATGTTTTTATCTCTCCCTCCCTCTTCCTTCCTTTCTGAAATCAATAAAAAAAATATTTAAAAAATAACGCCCTTAAGGGTCAACAGCTAATTAGTATTATAATGTGTTTGAATACATGGTCTCAGCCATTTCATCAAAATATCCTTATATAGCCTTTTCTCCATTTTGGTACAATAGCAATAATAATAATAATAACCTACATTCATTGTCTATTTACTATTTGCCAGGCACTTTGCTAATCACTTTACATATGTTTTCTCCTATTTCTTCTCAATAACCAAGTGAAAAAAGCTCTTGGATATACCCCCTTTTTAGTGTGCTAAAATGCTACTTAAAGTATTTTCATAATTTCTTAAAGTCAATTATAGGAAGAAAAGCTAATATTTAGATCCAAGTATGGCAGAAGGCCTATCAATAAATTATAGAATAATGAATATTGGAGCACATTCACTCGTGTCCATCTCCTCTGTGGTAGATGATATGATTTCAGACACTTATTACTTGGGCTTTTAAAAATTAAAGTGTCAGCATCCTGAGAAGAAGAAGATATATATATTTCTCTGCCCATCAAGTTTGCATGACAGAAAAGCCACAGAATATTTGTCTCTTTGTAAAACTTCTCTCTAGTCCACTTCTCTAAGGAGAAAGGAAAATGAGGTACATAGATCCAAAAGAATTCAAATCTATGTCACACAGCTAAGTGGGAAAAATACAGAGAAAAACCACAGGTTTTGTTTTTGACTCCTCTTCAAACTTCATTGAATTCAACTTTCTAAAATTAAACTCCCTGAAATCCCTCAGGACAGCAGAAGTTTACTTTCTACACCAGCATTAATTCAAAAGCAGATGATTTCAAACCTGACTGCCTGGTAAAATAACTTGTAATCTATCAAATAATTAGTTTTACTATATTTTGTAGTAAAAATTATCTATAATAATAAAAGCATAATATGCTAATTAGACCAGACATCCTTCTGGATAACATTCTGAATGAAGCCGGGGCTGCTACAGAAGCCCGGGTTCTAGGTGCCTTCTGGTGGCCAGAGGGAAGCCCAGGTCCTGGGTGCCTGCCCTACCAGTGGCTGGAGGGAACCCCGGGTCCTGGATGCCAGAGGGAAGCGGGTGCCGGCAGCCAGGGGAAGGAAGGCCTGCTCTTGCATGAATTTCATGCATCAGGCCTCTAATATCTATATCTATAGCTATCTATATCTATATCTATATCTATATCTATATCTATATATATATCTAATCTCTATCTATCTATATATATATGTATATGTATATCAAAACATAATGTTTTGATATACATATACATACACATACTTAAATGATTACTGAAGTCAAGTTAATTAACATGTTCCTCTCCACCAATGAATTCCCCAAATATTTTCCCTGTTGAGAACTTGAAGGAGCTGGTACTTTTCATAGGTTTGTCAGATAAGCTAGCCCTTTTAGTATAACCTGAACAAAATGTGTGTGTGATCAGCCAAAGGCTTCACAAGAAATCATTCATTAGTTCATTTTAAAATTTCTTAACTCCACGTGTCTTTTCAAAGAAGTTAAGCTGTTCACATTTTCCCTCTAGCAACTGTGTCCTTTTTCTACCATCACTGTTCATTGCCCTGCAAGCTGCAGGCACAATTATTGTGCTTTTATCTTTCCCTTCATCTATTTTATGAATCATATAAAACTAATGCTTAGTTTTAAAATATATTCCATTTCCTTTATAAATAAAACTAGAGGCCCGATGCATGAAATTCATGCAAGAGTAGGCATTTCTTCCCCCAGCTGCCGGCATTGGCTTCCCTCGCAGTCCTGGCTTCATCCAGAAGGATGTCTGGTCAAATTAGCATATTACGCTTTTATTATTATAGATGATGTACATCAAATTGTCTAAATCTGGTCTACCATGAATATGTTCAAACACTGAGTCACCCTGTGATTGCAGAGGGAAAGAACTGTATTTGGGGAGGTAGGTACCTTGACAGAAATAGGAATAACAATTACTGGGTAATGAACAAACTGAAGGATGCAATAACAGACTATTTACAAGAAGATGCTCACGTTAGAATTGTTCCTCATTTTTCCTGTATGCCAAATATATGCTTTATTTGTTCTCAACTACAATGTGTACTCAGAAACTATACTAATAAAAGGGCAATATGCTAATTAGATCAGGTCAACTGGACATCTTTTGGTCATCTGGTTCTCCTTCCAGACAAAGCCACGGTGGAGGGGGCTGGGGCAGTTGAACATCCCCCAAGGGGTCCCGGATTGGAGAAGGTGCAGGCTGGACTGAGGGACAAACCCCCCACCCCCCACACAAATTTTGTGCACCAGGCCTCTAGTAAATATATATAATATATATACGGGAGCCCTTGGGGGATGTACAACTGATGACTTAGGCCCACTTCCCACGGGGAGTGGGCCTAAGCTGCCAGTTGGACATCCTTAGTGCAGCCATGGAGGCAGGAGAGGCTCCCGCCACTGCCGCTGCACTCTCCAGCCATGAGCCTGGCTCAGGGCTTCTGGCTGAATGGTGTTCCCCCTGTGGGAGCGCACTGACCATCAGGGGACAGCTCCTGCATTGAGCGTCTGCCCTTTCGTGGTCAGTGCGTGTCATAGCGACAGGTTGTTTCGCTGTTTGGTCGATTTGCATAATAGTCTTTTATTATATTCATATGTGCATACACACACACACACACACACACACACAGATATATATACATAAAATATATTTGGAAAGATTTCTCAAGGCAAATATCACAATAATTTTCTTTATTATGTCAAAAAGGGGAAATTAATATGGATCATTCCATATAATGACTGGAAAATGGCAACTTCTATATTTATATAAAAACAATAAAGGAATTAAAAATGTTAGATAGCCTGTGAAAATGTCAATTTCCTAATTAGCATATTTCTTATGTGGAATATCTATTCAAATACAACATTACTGTAAAGCACAAGCAAAAAGTTCACATCTTTCTAATCGTTGTCTTTGTTTTTCAAGAGTCAGTATGAAAGAAAATCAAAGAAGTTACTGTGGTATTATTTGCTATCCTATATAATAAAAGGGTAACATTCAAATTGACTCTAATAGTGGAACAACCAGAACGACCGCTCGACCAGTCACTATGAGGTGCACTGACCACCTCTTTGTCCTTTTCCCCGGCCGGCAGGCTCTGATTGTCCAATGGCAAATGGGGAACCGGGGGTGGGTGATGGGGGATGCGGGCAGCGCCAGGCCAAGGTCCCTACCCTGCTGGTTGCCCCACACACAGAGGGTGACCCATAGCAGGGGCAGGGGCCAGCAAGTGGGCAGGAATGATGGACCTCTGGTCCCTTCCCCTGGCTGTCAGGCTCTGATCGCCCAATGGCAAATGGGGAGCCAGGGAGGTGTGGTGGCAGGGGGTGGTGGCGGGCAGCTGGGGAAGATGGCCCTAATCACAGGCCAGGCCTAGGGATCATATCCACACAGGAATTTTATGCACCAGGCCTCTAGTTGAGTATAAAAGGAACAGATTAGAGAGCAATTTAGGGAAGTAGGAAAGATATGCAGAATTTCCATCAGTAGATGCATTGTCCAAATTTATACGGAGTGAGTAAATTTATCATATTGATCTTACAGCATTTGCTGTTCTTTGAAGAGAAGTTGCCCTACATACATTTGATTCATTTTACAAGTGTTCTGGTGTTGATTCTGAGACAGTAGACTAAAAACTCTGCAATGCTTAATTAAAATTATAAAATTAAAAGATGCAAAATAATATCTTATACTTTTTTTTTGATATTTTCATAGTAAGTGTTCTTAATTATGATTTTGGTCATTGGTTGAAAGTGGACCATGTCATAACTATGGCTATTAACATAACTCAAACTTTATGATGGTGACGTGTTATGAGGCACAGTTTTTAATACTTGTTGCAGGTCATTATGTATTGTCAGACTTCCCAACCTAATTCCTAAATTAATGATGAGCATTGTCAAAACTTACCAGATATCTATCTATCTATCTATCTATCTATCTATCTATCTATCTCTATATCGATATCTATATCTATATCTATATAGATATAGATATATATATATCTATATAGAGATAGATAGATAGATATAATGATGCCTTACTTTGTGAAACATGCTAGAAATGTTTTCAGAGTTTTCATGTTAGGAATGACTCATACCTTCTTACTTTTTAAACACTGGATGCCTTTGTCTTTGTTTGCTGGTGTGCAATAGCTTGTCTTATAAATCTGTGTGCTACCTGTCTGGAAATAGAAATTGTAAGGTACTGTGGTTCAATCTATCTCCTCATATTTGTGAACACTCAGTATTTGGGTAGAACATTGGATAGCCCACACAGCAGGACTTGGTACAGTAGGGAAATAATTTATCAAAAGGACCTTGGGAAATAATATACTAGTTTTTTAGCCTTCCCAGCTCCTGATTACTCAGGCATTTCTGAATATACACCATAGTGAATCCACTTTAACTTTCTGAAAATGCTATTAGTTCTGTTTCAATGTGGCGTTTTGTAGATTCTGTAAGGTAATCGTAAATTGTAAAGGGTTGGTGTCTTACAATATCTTGTGAAATTATATATCACACCCAAGAATTTAATGCTTTTTTTCCCCCCATTTGGGGTCTCGTCAAAAACAGACATATGAGAAAAGCCTCCAAAAGACAGAGAGAAAGACAGTTTGAAAAGGAAAAACATACAAAAAATAGAAAAAGCAGAGACAATGAGGAAAATAATATATAAGTTAAAAGATGATATTTCTTTTGTAAAATGTGAAAAAATGCTTTAATGGGAACAAAAGAGGAAAAATAGGAATTAAAAATGACAGTTGAAATTTTAAAAATTTCAGTGAAAGGATGCTAACGCCAAACTTATTGAACACCCCTTCCCCAAATAAAACTAAATACATGGATGCATAGTAGAAATGCATAGATCCCAGGTTCAATTCAGGATCTTATGTGTGCTCAATAAAAAAAAAAAGCAGAAATAGACATGAGAAAAATTAAGGAAGAACATTTTTATAGAAATAGTATTTTTAAATATGTTTCAGAATTGAGAAATATGTGTCTCCAAATGAAATGATTTACCAAGTGCCCACTTCACTGGGTGAGAAAGTCCATTTAAAAACATTAAAATACATTAATGATGAGTTGCTAAGGCAGGGGTGGGCAACCTTTTTGTGAGTGCGTGCCAAAACCAACAAAATCTCTGACTCAAAATTCTTCTGTGTGCCAACCCTAATTTTTTGAGAACATGTTACGCCTACTTGATATCTCTTAAGGTGTACGTATGTGAAGAACCTTAAATAATAAAATTTACTCGAGCGACAAAATCAGAGTATATGATGATGAAAAAATACATGTATTTTTTAATGTATACATGTACACTGATAGTCCGACAGAAAACTTTATGACTCTGTTTGATATTATCAGTGGGACTTTTGCTGCTGCATCACTGATGACAGAGATTTTACATCAGGTTTATATTTTGTGACCTTCAGAGATATGCACGAGCTACTACTTTCATCCGTCAGGCTACTCCTATTACGAGACTTAACAAAATTCATCACTGAGAACAAAGATTCACAAGCGTATGTGGATAAAAACATGGAGAGTAACGCTGTTGCAGAGTTTTTTAAACAGAAAAAATTTTCTGGAATGGCATTCCAAGTCCTTAGTAGTTCATTTTTGACACTATTAAAATTGCTCTTCCCCTTTCTCATCAATCTATGTCTATGGTCTTTAAGATAACTTGTTATGTAAAATTATTTATTTATCTAAGATGCACCTACACTGAATTTACCTGAAAAATAAAAAAGTTGATATTAAGAAAAAAATTGTATATGGAAGATTATAAGAGAAGGTTTCGTGTGCCAGCAAAAGTTACTGGCGTGCCATGTTTGGCATGCGTGCCAGGGGTTGCCCACCCCTGTGCTAAAGTAATTACCTTCCCACCTTAGGATGTGAGATGAAGGGAGACCTTAGAGAACCCCATTTCCTTCAGGTATTGAAAGCAGGTTGACTTTAGTGGACTTTGGGATTTTCTGATCGTGTTTCTCAAAATCTTATTTAAGATCAACCTGCTTCAGTTTATGGGTAAATTTTAAAATGCAGATTCCTAAGCCCTAAAGAGACCTACTAACTGAAGATCTTAACGGATTGAGTCTAGACAGTTTTAATTTTACAGCCCTCACCCTGCAGATGTTTCTGAAACATACTGAAGTTTATAAACAATTCACTTGCAATTTTAAAACAAAAGCACCACTTACTTAAATCTAACAATCATCATGTAAAGAATAGTACAGGAGGCATATCTTCATGTGAATTTAACAGGTTGAGGAAAAGCTCCTGGAGAGGAGAGGAAGAAAGAAGAGAACACTAGGGAAGAGGGAGGCTCTACTAGTCAGTACAGAGTGTCATGGTTGATACCTTCTTTAGAATGAGGGAACTTACATATTGCAGAAGAGAGCTGGAGGAGTTATTGGAACTTGGAAAGAATCAGTCCCTAAGAAATAGATAATTTTCTGTTTCTGTTTTTCCCAAACATGGTAATGCAGGAACATTCTCATAATGGACAGTAAGTAGCAGGAGATTAAACTCAATCACCTTCTAAGCGCCCCCTCCCCCACCTCCTAGATATCTGATAACAATTGAACACATAACTGACAGCTAAGTAAACATTCAGATGCTTTCCCCCCTCCCATTGCTGTCTCCATATTTCACTCAATGACATTTTTGTAATATTAGCATCCTTGCATCATCTAGTTGTAATTTTCAATTTCAGAACTCCCCACAGATCTTACCATCATTTATAATATAGATCTGAAATCAATTCTGGCTTAATTCAATACTTGTTTTTTTCAGCAGAGGCTCAGTATAATACCCTGCATCAGCTTTTAGCAAGGTAAGGGTGCTTAATGCCATTATTTAAAAGGTGATCACATGAGATTCATAAGAAATTATTTAAAATTTCAGTGTTTAGTTGAAATGGAACTCAGATCTACTTATATGAAAACAATTAACCCAAATAGACAGTTTAACCATAAGATATAAGCCACAATCCAGGTAACTACAAGAATACAAAAGTGAGTTTTTTTTCATCTAAAATATAATGAAAATAGACCAATTGTGAAACAATGGCAGATTATTCCAACTTCTGAAACTTTTTCAAGCTTTCCTCAGTAGACTCTACCTATATGGTTCATCAATTCTTCATTCAACATAGAAAAACCTTTTAATATTCACTTATACATTTTGAAGTGATATTTTAAAGTGTGTTCCAAAAATCATATTCTGTTATATAAAGCACAAATCCTCAGGCTGCATGTATCTACATTAAGCCAATTCAAAAATATTAGAAGCAAATTAGGAGGTGTTTGTCTTACAAAATTAGCAGAAATTTATAAAATTTAATTCACAAATCTTAATACAACTTATAAAAGATAAAAATAGAGACTAATAGTATTGGCTATAATACTTAAAAAGTAATAGTAATTCATCTTAGGTGGTTAGCTTAGTGGTTAGAGCATTGGCCCAAGAACTGAAGGGTCGTGGGTTCAATTCTGGTTAAGGGCATGTACCTCAGTTGCAGGCTTGATCCCTGGCACCGATCAGGGCACATGCAGGAGGCAACCAATCGATGATTCTCTCTGTGTCTCTCCTGCTCCCTTCCACTCTTTTTAAAAAATCAATGGAAAAAAATATCCTCGGGTGAGGATTAACAACAACAGAAAAAGTAATTCCATTCATTTGAACATCCACAGATATTTAGCTTTGGAACATATAGAGACATAGACCAGCCATATGAGCCTAGTAAGGTCATTTCTAATGTGTCTGGGATTTAGTGAATTTATCTATAACATGAGGCTTTTAGATCAAACAAACCGGTGGCTTCTATCTGGTTTTCAAATAGTCTTGGTGAAGATAGGGAGAGCCAAGTAGGCAAGCTTTATGACTCACTTGTTTAATATATTTGGGTTTTGCATTAGATTTCCTTATAAAAATGGACTTTCCCCAAACCGTATATTCTTGATTTAGTTGAGAAGAGGCACAGAAAGTTCAGAGACAGTGCCAGCAGGCAGCTCTTTAAAGGTGAACATGGAGCTTAGGATATGGTATGTAGGAACAAGCCACCTTCAAAATTAAGAAAGCCTCTCAGCCAGGTAATTACAGTCTCCTGATGGGGAGGATTAATAGAGCTTCAGTGGTGGAGTGACTAAGATGCTGAGAAGTCATGGGTGTACAGATATGGGGACAGAGGAATAAGGAGGGAAAATATATTTATTTAGCTGCGAAAGTGGATGTAATATAGAGTTAGGGTGACTAAATGAGTCAAAGTTTGTAATTTTAAAACTGAGTCCTACCATCACAATGGAAATAGTATCAAGAGTAATGTATCTGTAATTTTAAAGGCAGCAATTAGCTTGGCTGCTGTGGCTCAGTGACTGAGCATTGACCTATGAACCAGGAGGTCACAATTTGATTTCCAGTTGAGGCACATGCCTGGGTTGCAGGCTTGATCCCCAATAGGGGGCATGCAGGAGGCAGCCAATCAATGATTCTCTCTCATCATTGATGTTTCTATCTCCCTCTCCCTTCATCTCTGAAGTCAATAAAAATATATATAATAAAGACAGCTATTATTTTAAAAACACAACACTTGTGATGGTGAATAAGTTTGTCTTAGAATCTGTGAGGAGGATGACTTTATATGAAGGAAGATAAATGACTCCTCTCAGGAGAAGCAATTCAAAGAGAGCAGCTGAGAGCCATTCAGAAGAATGTGGCCTTGAGTTTTCTTTGTTTTGTTCACACTGTAGAAAAGTACATAGTCACTACAAGAGAAAGGAGAAATCTCAAAGTTGCTGGGTGTGTGCACAGAGAATTTAAATTGGACTTCTCAAATGCTCATGGGGGAGTGCATAAAGCAATGTCAAATATTTTGTAAGATTAGGAAATTTAGTGGAGATTAGGGCTAAGTGAACACATAAGGTATTAATCAACACCTCACACTTTTAAAAGTTCAATAGGTATCTGTTGAAATAGGAATAGGTTCATGGTATTTGATAAGCCTAACTTTTTGTTTTTAAAATACTTATATCAGGTCTCCACTGATAGCATCGTAAGGTAAGGGTTTTCAATTTTTTTTTAAATTAGAAGTTGAAAAGGTTTATCAAACAAAAACTTCATTGTACTCCTATGTAAAAAGAGAAAAGTAAAACACTACTGGCTGAATTGGGATAGGGAAGAAAGAACAAGAAAAATCCCCACCCCCAACCAATGATTCTTGTATACACTGCTCCTCCCAACCAGAGAATACATAGCTTAAATCACCGTAGAGAGCAAAGACTCAATTAATGCCATTTGTGCCAGCTAAACCCAAGGACAGATGAAGTCTGGGGGATAAATAATAAAACTTCAAAAGCATTTTAATGGTATCACTTGAGGGGGAAGTTGGGCAGGATAGATAGCTGCTAGGGCAGGAGGAGGGAAAGGTGAAAAGGGGGGGAGTTTATCTCACCCACTGAACAAAGAAGTTAGTAGTCCTGGGACTTGCCAAAATAAAATTGCCAGATGTTCTGATAAATTTTGGAAAAACTGGAACAGTGTAAAAGCAGGACATTGAAATCTAGTCTATCCAGCCGGGGAACCTTGAAACCTATAGGGGGGAAAAGTATAGAATCCTTGAACCCCCACCAGGCAGAGTGCTCAGACTAGCTGAGTTGCCCGCTTTGCTTTATGTATTTGTAATAAATTTGATTGCTTTGCTTCCTTAATAAATTCACTTGCTTTTCTTCAACACTGCTTTCTGTTACTCTGCTGAATTCTTTCTCTGGAGCGTGACAAGAGGCAAGGAGGGTAGAGCCCCTCAGACACAGGTGGCTCTTGGGTAACACTGTGGAGACAGATCATGCTACAGAAGCCATTGATTAAGTATCACTACATTATTTCCAGGCGAGGACTGTGTCTTCTTAGTCACTTAATTACCCACATATTTAACATAGTGTTTTGCATACATTTTAGAGATAGTAGTAGAACAAATATTTGTAGAAGAAAAAGAACTCTAAGGGTATAACTAGAGTTTGCTGCTACATGATAAATTTTATGTCACCAAAATCCTATTTATTTTACATTTTAGATATTTTGCTGGTATAAGCTCTTTAAAGTTCCTCAGCCATCACAAAACAAAAATGCTACCCTGGTTTGTGTGGCTTAATTGGTTGAGTGTTGTCCCATGTACCAAAAGGTCGTCAGTTCAATTCCCTGTCAGAGCTCATGCCCATTTTGCAGGTTCAGTCCCTGATTAGGGTGCATAAGGGAGGCAACTGAACCATGTTCCTCTCCTCTCTCTAAAATCAATAAAATCATATTTAAAAATTATTTTTCCAAGCTGTACATGCATCATTAATATTTTATCTGGGAAGACAACAATGTCCTCGAATTGGTACAAAGAACATAAATACAAAGCAAAAAAACCTTTAATAACTCAGGTGGAGATCTGCCAAGGCTCTGAGATTATATTTCCATTTGTCAAATGTCCCTCTTGACTCATGACCACATATATAAAATATTATTTATTTCAGATGTTTAAGAACCTTTGTCCTCCCTCTTCATAGCAATGTTGTTATTGTTCCTACTTCCATAAACAAAGTTCTGATTGATAAATACTTCAGGGTTTTAATCTCAATCGCAGAGACTGAGAAATTCTCCTAGAGAATCCATTTACATCCCACCTAATACATCTCGTTATTCCATTTAAGTTAGAATGATTTACATGACAGTAAAACATCCAAATGCTTTGTTTTCATAATGCTACACAAGGTATTTGAAGGGAAACTGGTTGGGTATTGCTTCAGGTTTCACAGATTGGATCTAGCTTCCTCTTTTCATGCAGATAATAAATTTTTAAAGCAACCATCAAAAGTGAATCTCAGAGTTTTTTTCTCCACCATGAATGCAATTACCAATTACTGGATACCATCGCTTTTCATATTTCATCATAGTGTTAACACAGCAGGACTTCAGAGGGCAGCAAGACATGGCATTCAGGAATTCCCAATGGTTTAAACATACAAATAAATACTGCCTTCACCATCACTTACTAGTATTAACTGGTTTATGAATATTACAGAGCTAGCACTTGATACTATTGGAAAGCATTCTCTCTGATCCTGATCTATTTAAAGGGACATGAGTTTGCATTTGATTGTTTCTAGTATTAGGATCAGAAATTATTTTCCTTGAAAATTTTCATTCGTACAAGACATTTCCTCCCATAAAACAATGTATATGTGTTTCTTTTCTTATATATTAGAATATATACATTTAAATTAACATTTTTGGAATAAACTAAACTATTTTATAAACTGATCTTAGGCCCCATTTCAGAGATGTGGCTCTTGTATGACTGTGGTTTGTATAACATCTATATAATCATTTAGTTATATATTCCCACCACAAGTTCTGAAAACATGCAACGCCACTTTGCAAGGAGGAGAAACAACAAAGAGGTACCTGGTAGATAAGGATATAAGCATGTGCTACAACCAGATGTGAAATCCAACTGGCATGTTACATTCCAGTGACAAAAGAGATAGCTCTATAGTATGAATAGTCTCCAAACTGCTGCCCTGCAATGGTCAAAATGATGCTCAGAGAACAAAAAGTAGCAGCCAAGAAAAAGTAATATAACATCTTCCCTCACAGCATCTCTCCTTTGTTCCAGATATCTATTGAAGTTGTCTTTATTTTTTATTTATTATTATTTTTTAATCCTCACCCAAGGATATGTCTTCTTTATCAACTTTTAGAGAGAGAGGACAGGAAGGAATGAGAGAGGGAAAGAGCAAGAGGGAGAGAGAGAGAAAGAGAGAGAAATTAACATTGTTTGGTTGACTCTCATATGTGTCCTGATCAGGAATCAAACCTGCAGCCTATTGGTGTTTGGGATGATGATCCAAACAACTGAGCCACCTGGCCAGCCTCAGGATGTGTTTGTACTTTCTCCTCCAACACTATAGTTCCACTTTCCCTCCACCAAGACAACTTCCATTCTCTCAGTTTAATACAGGTAGTGAGCTAATCTGTCTTCCATCTCCCCTCTTCAACATAATACTTGGGTTGCGGGAAACGAGTTAAGTCGGCTCGCGTGAATTGCGCGTACTCCGCGGGAGCCGTCTTTAACTCGGTTCATATAGATTTGCGGTGGAGTGCGGGAAACGTGTAAACTCAGGCCGATTGTAACTGCGTATTACCAAATATTTCATTTCAATCGAACCCATACTTCAAAAGATATAGGCATTTTAACGCGCCATCTTATATTTTGGCGGGAAATTCACCCGCATCCCAAGTGATAACATTGATATGCTGCTCTTGAGTATGTACTCACCAGGCACATCCAACTAGCTCTTTAAGGGACCCATAGTTCTTTAAGTATAGTTTTGCTGGTCTTTTCTAAAGATCATCAAATATTTTCCTTAGCTTAGTGGTTCCAATAATATTTCCAGTTACTCAGCAAGGCATTGTAGATGCACACTTGCACTTGACTATAAAGGATCGTTAGCTTAACCTTATTCTCTCTGATATATAGAGTGCAGTGCCCCCCAAAATGTATACATACACTTTGAATAATTATAAGGGCAATGTTTATTAAAATACATTTCATTTTCAAAATTGAGCTATCAGCTGTTACAGGTGTTCATACATTTTTTGGGACAGCCTGTAGATATATGGATACTAGAGATCTGGTGCACAAAATTTGTGCACTCGGGGGGTTCCTCAGCTCGGATTGCGAGGGAGCACAGGCCAGGCCGAGGGACCCCACCAGAGCACAATTGGGGCCTGGAGGGACACAGGAGGTATGCTAGCCAGGGAGGAACTATGGTAGGGCTCCAGGGCATGTCTGGCCCGTCTCACTCAGTCCCCATCAGCCGGATCACAGTAGCAAGCTAACCTACCGGTTGGAGCATCTACCCTCGGTGGTCAGTGCATGTTATAGCAACTGGCCTACTGGTTGATTGTCTTCCCTGGTGGTCAGTGCATGTCATAGCAAGTGGTTGAGCAGCCTTAGCATATCATTAGCATATTACACTTTCATTGGTTGAATGACCAACCGGACAACCGGACACTTAGCATATTAGGCTTTTATTATATAGGACTTGAGGCCAGGTGCATGAAATTCATGCACAGGCATAGGGGAGGTGGTCCCCTCAGCCCAGCCTGAACCCTCTCCAATCTGGGACCCCTCAGGGGATGTCCAACTGCCGGTTTAGGCCCGATTCCACAATCTAGGACTGCTGGCTCCTAACTGCTCACCTGCCTGCCGGCCTGGTTGCCCTTAACTGCAACCCCCCTACCAACCTGGTCGCCTCCAACTGCCTCCCCCGCTGGCCTGGTTGCCCCTCACTGTCCCCCTCTGCCAGCCTGGTTGCCCCCAACTTCCCCCCCTGCTAGCCTCCGTCACCCCCAACTAACCCCCTGCCAGCTTGGTCACCTCTCATGGCCCCCCCTGCTGGCCTGGTTGCCCCAACACCCCCCCCTCTGCTGGCCTGGTCGCCCCTCACTCCCCACCCCTGCTGGCCTGGTTGCCACCAACTTCGCCCCCTGCCGGCCTGGTCGCCCCACGCAGCCTGCTGCTTGGTCGTTTTGTTGTCCCTCACTAATCCTCCCAGCCGGCCTGGCACCCCACTCAGCCTGTTTGGTCATTCATTAGGTTGTGATGTTCCCTGGCTCTTTATATATATAGATGGTGTGGGTGGTAAATGCCTTATTCCCATGAATATCAGTAGTGGGAGTAAGATTCATTTGTTGTGTGTAACTTGAGAAGAAGGGCCAACTGTGGATGGTAAGGTTGTGGAAATGGTGGTTAATGCAGATAACTATTAATACTAGAACTTCAATTTATGTGAAAATAAGGCCCCGAGGAAACTCTAAGCTCATCATTATTTTATCCTTCGTGGAGAGTATAGCCCTTGCTTCCCTGTTTATAGTATAGATTGAAAGTTGCTTCTGGTTATTACAAATATAATAGAGTTTGGATGTTATTAAAATAGGGAAAATGTGTAATTGATTGAGAAGGTCATAGATATGAAGTTAAAGAAAGGCGATGTGTTCAAAATAGTTTCTATTAGAATTCATTATAATCGAAAGCTTAATTTTTATATGTGATTTTCATAATTATGTAAAGATAATTTGCAAGTTACATGATAGAGATATTGATTTGAATTTATCCACCATTTTACTATCAATCCAAGGAAATAGCCAAGGCATTTTTTTTTTATCTCGAGGGAGTTTAAGTCAAGTTTAGAGACAAAAGTTATTCCTGAAATTTGGAAGAAGAAATTATACAAGTTTTGAAAGCATTGAATACTTATATCAAGAGAACACTATACACATCTGGCTTCTGCTATTGAATTGTTTGGGATGATTTCCCAGGAAACATGGGTCACAGGATATTGAATGCTATCAAATATGAGAGATGGTTACTTGTGGCTAACATCTGTACAGATTTGTTTTCATATTCAAAAAGCATGTTCATATCTGTTATTTAATCTAAAACACAGCTCAGTAAGGTAAGCTTCATGTTATTATCCTCATTTTATGATAAAAGCTTTGATGTTCAGGAGGATTAATTATCATTCAAAATAGAATGAAATTAGGTTATAATGAACAGTGATTTGAAAGTGTGTCTTCTGACTCCAACTACATATGCATTGCTCTTTGTGCAGATTAGTAAAATTATATTAAATTCCAGGAAGGTCTTGCATGAAATAAAAATGACATGCTGGAAAATTTTCATGCATTTTAAATAAGACTAACCTCTTACAACCTTATAGCATACAGAAATTTGCATTTTAAAAGAAAACTGTTTTGTTTCTTATGAACTGATTGCTAATTGATCCATAAATTCCAAAACAAACAAACAAAAAAAACACACACACACCATAAAATTAAAGCACTCAAAATAACTGCTTAGAATTATTTCATTTCCATCATAGAATTAGTGTGAAAACACTTGGTAGTTATGTTTGGTCTACGGGCATTAGGGAAACTGACTTTCAGTATTGATGAAATAATATTTTAAATGACAAACATTGGCAGGAAGACAGACTTCTTTGTTGATAAGATTGAAGAAGGTGTTTTCATATTCAAATTTAGTCAGAAACCTCTGGAAGGATGAACTTTACAAAGGGATTACTTTGTGACTTTGCAAAATGACATTAGCCTTTCATGACTCTGAATGCCAACAGCTTAGGTGGTGATTCCCTTGGTTTAAGAAATTACATGCATATAGGCATAACCCATCGACACAGACAATAGTGTGGTGAAGGCCTGGGGTGGGGAGCAGGTGCAGGCTAGATGGGGTCAATGGAGAAAAAAGGGAGACATCTGTAATACTTTCAATCATAAAGATAGATTTTTAAAAAGTCACAATGGGTTAGAATGTTAACTGTACAATGGTTTAAATTAAGGAAAGCTCACATTAAAATTCTGAATTTCATTGAAAAATAATAAAAACACTAGAACAGTTCTCATTCCTGGGGAAATATACCATATGTCCTCTACAACACAGGCTGAACCAAAACATTAAGGGACCAATTAAAACGTTGTCCTGCAGTGCTGAAATATCTCTTCACATGTGGCATTCCTCACCTGGAACATTGTTTTATTTTACTAGGTCTCTTTAATAAAACCAGTTATTTATTTATCATTTTGGTGGTTTATAAAGGTAAAAAAATAAGATTCATTTATAATGCAAAAAAAGGAATGCTTTTAGAAAAAATATGTTGGTTATGTTCAAGTTAATGTTTTATTATATCAATTTTATTAACATGTAATCCCCAAATATCTTATTTTTTTGTGTGTTATTGAAAATATTCAAGTGATTGACAGGGAATAAGTTATAGGTAGTGGAATGAAGTAAGACAATTACTAGTGTGATATTAGTGATATCATCTCTGTAGCATATATGGTAATAAAACAAATTTCATACTGATAATAAGATGATATATTTATTTATTATTACCCTTAGATGTAACATGTATTAACTTTTATTCTTCTCTATTGCTTGGATAATTTAGCATAATATTGAATTGATTTTTGGAGGCCATATTGAAATTAAGTAAACAATATTGCATGTTAGTTAAAAATGTGGACTATAAAATACTAGTTTCAAACACTGGCTCCAACTCATACCACCAGTATACTCACAAGCAACTTATTTAACTCTGTAGTATTTAATGTGCTTATATATTTAATTAAGAAATTCATAGAATTTGACTCATAGGATTTTGTTGACATTGTGCGGTGTGTGTGGAGAGAGATAGAGTTAGAGAGAGAGAGAGAGAGAGAGAGAGAGAGAGAGAGAGAGATGATTAAGTAGAATGAACCATGAAGAAAATATTTGACACATAATAAAATTAGCCTATTTTATTGTCATCATCATCTTTGCTCCTTTATGGATAATGTTCCTGAGACAAATGTAGCTATAAGTATTACTCTTTCCTTTGACTAGCAATTATAAAAAAGAACAATCCTCAGTAAATTTATGAAGTCAGAATTAATTTTTATGTCATCAAATTTCTTCATTAATAATCACATTGAATATTTTAAATCTTTCTTTTACAAAATTTTGAAAAATGTATCGAGGTGACATTGATTAATAACATTATGTATGTTTCAAGTGTACATTTTTATGACACATAATGTGTACATTGCATTGTGTGTTCACCACCCAAAGTCAAATCATTATTCTGTCACCATATAATTGTCTTCCTTTACACTTTACTACTCCCACCTCCCTTGACTGTGGTAACCACCATATTCCTGTTTGTATCTATGAGTTTCAGTTTTGAATTCCACATATGAGTGAAATCATATGGTTCTTAGCTTTTTCTGACTGACTTACTTTGCTTAGCATGATATTTTCAAGGTCCATCCATGTTATCTGAAATGTCAGTATTTCATTTTTTTGTATGGCTGAGTAGTATTCCATAGTGTAGCTATTTATGTAGCACATCTTCTTTACCCAGTTGTCTGTTGGACACTGGTTATTTTCGTGTCTTGGCCACTGCGAATAATCCTGTAATGAACATACGGGTGCATATTTTTTGTGAATAAATATTTTCAAACTTTTTCTGGTAGATACTCAGAAGTTGCTGGGTCATATGACAACTCTATCTTCCATTGTGGCTGTACTAGTTTACATTTCCACCAGCAGTAAATGAGGGTTCCTACTTCTTCACAAGCTCTCCAACACTTGTTATTACTAGTCTTGTTGATAACAGCCATTCTAACAGGTGTGAGGTAGTGTCTCATAGTTTTGATTTGTATTTCCCTACTAGATAGTAAAGTTGAATATATTGTAGTGACATTGGTTAATAATGTCACAGGTTTCAAGGATACAATTCTATAATACGTCATCTGTATATTGCATCATGCATTCCCCACCCAAAGTCAAGTCTCCTTCCTTCACCATTTATTCCCCCTTCCCCCTCTTTTATCCACCCCCCACCTCCCTTTCCCTCTAACTATGACCATACTGTTGTCTGTGTCTGTTTTTTTTTTTTTTTACTTTTTTCACTCAGAGAGAGAGAGAGGCATTGATATGAGAAAGAAACACCAATTGGTTGCCTCCCATATGTGCCCCAACCCAATAAATCACACATTATAAATTGGGGGTAATAAAGTAATTTGGGCAACAGACTGTGGTAAGTTTTAGCCTTCTTTTCTTGAAGAGGGGCTTAGTATCTACATAGAGGAGACATATCTATCACAAGTAAAACCAAAATGGAGTTATAGAGACAAGTCGGCTTTGAGCACTTAAAGATTTCCAATGTGAATAAGATTCTTGAATCACTAGAAGAGAAGTTGTCTAGAAAAGAGATGTTGGAGTCTGGGCAGAAGCAGCAAGAGAGGAAGATAGAAGGGAGAATTAGTTGGAGTGTATTGCATGTTCCATATTGTAGAATGCACCTTTTTTGTCATGTGGACAAGTTTAAACATATTTGTTAAATAAAGTCAGGAATGAAACTACAAACACATGTGACTAGCTTTCATGGTGATCATCCAAATTTAGAATAAAGCACTATGCTGGATAGAGTCATTTTCTCAGGATGTATTTGCTGATCTATGCAGAGAAGAATACATGCTGAAAATCAACAAGGTTTAGACTTTTGAAAATGTTTGCATTTGTCAACCTGAAATAGCATTAGGAAAGCTCCTAATTAATTATTTTATAATTTTATATTACGTACACGAGCCTCTATCAGTCATGTAAACCATGTTTAAGTTTAATTGAGGTATAACTGACATACAATAAACTTTCCAAAGTTGAGGAATATAATTTGCTACATGAAATTATCATCAGAATTAAAATTATGGAACATATCTATCATCCCCCAAAGTTTTCTCATGCCCCTCATGCCCCTTTGTAATCCCTCTTTTTCACCTGTCCCTACTCCCTATCCTGTCTCTAGGTTTCCACTGAATGTGCGTTCTGTGACTGTAAGATTGGATTGTATTTTCTAAAATTTTGTATAAATAAAATCATACAATTTGTATTCTTTTTGAGTATATTCTAATTTTATGTTTGAGAATCTGTGATGTCAATATATGTATCAGTACTTTATTCATTTTTATTGATGACTATTATTCCATTGTATATTGTATAGTAATAACACAGTTTGTTTACCCATTCACTCATTGATAAGTATCTGGGATGTTTTGAGTTACGGGCAAAAAAAAATTGGAAGTAGGTTTTAGGAATTGAAGTCAATAGGCCAGTGGTTCTCAACCTTCCTAATGCCGCGACCCTTTAATACAGTTCCTCATGTTGTGGTGGCCCCCAATTTCATTGTTACAAATTGAACATAATTAAAGCATAGTGATTAATCACAAAAACAATATGTAATTATATATGTGTTTTCCGATGGTCTTAGGCGACCCCTGTGAAAGGGTCATTTGACCCCCAAAGGGGTCGCGACCCACAGGTTGAGAACCGCTGCAAATAGGCCTTTCATGTGAGGCTGTATATTAATTTGACTAGGAGTCTGACTATGTTTAATGCTCCATCTAGTTGTACTGTATTTGCCAGAGGCTTCAAACTCCACTAATGTCCTCATTTTTGTTTTTTGGCTCTCCTATTGTTTTTGGTTTCCTCTAAGAACACTTTCATAAATAGAGTTCATGTGAGCAGCTCTTTCTACTGTAATCTTACTGCTATTATTTTATATCCTTGTTATATGGTAGTATGGTATGGCAGGAGAGGAACTCTTCTGTAAACTTATACTTAAAATCTCAGTCTTTTCCCAGGGCTTTGCCCTAGGCTGGAACCTTCCCTGTATTTTGTACATTGAAGTCGGGTAACTGCCTGTGGGGGCCCTGTCTAGAGTATGCTGGATGTTCAAGGTCACTCTGAGCATGGGAATCCTAATCAGAGTGTTCAAGGCAAATTTGCTATACGCAGATGCAAAAGCAAGACACAGCAAGCTATACACTGTGCAGGCATCTCTTTCTGTAGCCCAAATACTATTGTCACTATTTGGCATAAAGTCTCTTTTGTTTGAGCTTGTTTGAATCTGTATATAACAGCCTGTTGCTGGCTGCTTTGTTTGTATTAAAGCATGTCCCACTTGTCTGCTTGTACCCACATGTTCTTTCAGTTTCCTGCACCCAGAAGGGTCAAGTCCCTGGCTGAGGAGCTTGCCCCTAACACTGCCCTTTCCCGAGATTTAATAAATCTCTGACAAAGCCTTTCCCCAGCAAAATATGCCTTTGTCTTAGGGGAGATACTTTGGTTATGTTTCAAAATGTTTACTTTTTCCTTCCCCTGCCAGAAAAATGAAGGTATTTTTCTTGCTTTTCTATGATAAAAACCTCTGTGTTTCCTGCAGATAAAATTCATGAAAGTCTGCCTTCCCCAAGACTGCAGACCAAAATCTTTCTCATTCTCATGCTAATCCACACCCAGCCTTCAACAGTTTTTCAAAATGAACCATTTTAATTATTTCTTCCAGCTCATGGCTCCATTGGCTTTTGTGCTGTGGTTTTACATTTCTGGTTCATTTCAAAGCTCTTAAAGATCTAAAAGTTCCTGTGGCAAAACAATACAATCATCTTAATATCTTTCTAACATTTATTTCAATGTTATAAAAGCATAATTTTGGTATTTTAATATGAATATTTTATTTAGATAAATAGTATTTTTATGATAGTTTCCTGAAGTGATATTGTATTCAATCTCTAAGTAATCTAGAAAGAGAGTGTATCAAAATACTGTATCAAACCTGCTGTTTTTAATGTGTTTGAAAATTAATTGTCTTGGCTATAAATATACAGAAAATTGACATTGAATAATTTTCTCCAGCTAAGAATTTTCTAGAAAAATCCATTTTTTGAATCCAAATTCGTATTGAGAATATTGTCCTTACTATAATTGTATTCTAACTGTTGAAAAATGGAATAGAGGAATACTCAGTTTGTCACTAAAACACATCCTTCGGGCTATACTGACTTTGAAAATGTCCTATTTTTAGATGTTTAAAGACAAGACTTGTTTCTGTGTGGCTTATTACCCTGAGGTTTAAATGAATTACTTTTCCCCCTTAATTTTTATTGTTGACACCATTAAAGGTGTCCCCATTTCCCCCTCCACCTAGTCTCTGGCCCCCTTCCCTCTGGCCATCCTTATACTATTGTCTGTGTTTATGGGTTATGCATATATGTCCTTTGGCTAATAATCCCTTCACCTTCATACATCCAGTCCTCACTTCCCCCCTCCCCTCTGATGGCTGTCAGACTCATCCATGGACTACTTTTTAATGATCATAATTTATTCTTAGGTATTTCCAGTGATGGATTGATTTGGCAGGGTAGGGCCTGTGGGAATCATAAATATTATCAGTAAATACTAAGTTCAGAGATTTTAGCATTAAGTTTTGCTCAAATTATGAAAAGGAAGAAATACAAAGGGAGAAGTGAAAGTTAGTGAAGATTTCAAGGAAAATTTAAACCTAACATGAAACTTAATAAAGATTAGAATGTATACAAAATATTGGAAAAATATTTTTTATGGAAAGAAGAAAATCTTGAGAAGAAATGAGCAGTTAGCAACAAATATACCACATTCAGATGAAAGTGGGTGGACCTTTTAAGTGCATTGGAGGATTTGTGCAGAGGAGGACTTGAATGCAACATTGTATAATACAATGAAGCAACATTATAAAGGGATTAAATATCATAACAAAAAGTGGGCTTCCATTTTAAATAAGAAGGATCCTGAAGGTTTTTTTTTCTAAAATTGGGATTAGTTACAAAATTCTTTAGATGAATTTATCTATTTAACATTTATTAAGCACCTCCTATATGTCAAGTACTATGCTCAGAAGTAGGAATGTAATAAACAAATAGATTCTTAAGTTTAATGTTCTGGTATCCCAAAAGTGACAGCCATCTAAATCCAAATATTTTCACATATGAAAGGAAGGAAGAAAGGGTGGGAGGGAGGGAGGAAGGGAAGGAAAGAGGGCAAAGTTCATGCTGCTTGATTATGAGAGCAAATAAGATAACCTGTAACCCATGCATAGAAATTTTCTAGTAGACAAAACAAAAAAACCACTAGTTAAATTACACAAATCTAGCAAAGTTCAAACCACCACAGAGAATCAACAGACATTGCACCACTTAAAGTACAAGGGGATGATGGGAGCATAGAAATGGCACAAATGAAATCACCCCCAAAGGCATGGCCCCTGGTAGATCAAAGCATTGACTGCCAGGAAATAAAAGGCAGGGGCTTGAAAGTATATGGGTCAGAGGTAGCAGCCTCAGGGATGCAACCCTTAGAGCAGTGGTTCTCAACCTTTCTAATGCCACGACCCTTTAATACAGTTCCTCATGTTGTGGTGACCCCCAATTTCATTGTTACAAATTGAACATAATTAAAGCATAGTGATTAATCACAAAAACAATATGTAATTATATATGTGTTTTCCGATGGTCTTAGGCGACCCCTGTGAAAGGGTCTTTCGACCCCCAAAGGGCTCGCAATCCCACAGGTTGAGAACCGCTCCCTTAGAGAAAGGCAGTAACTGGAAAAGAGGAGGTGCCTGTTGGAACTGTTAAAATAAGCAAATGAAAGAAAGAAGACATTAAATATTCTGCAGAAACAAAAGACAATCACAACACCAGGACAACACCAACTTACTCGTACCTAAAAGAAGAGCACTTGAATGAAAGAAGTTGAACATTTCCTACACCAATAAATCCTAGCACTCTTTAAAAAATTGATTTTTCTGCCAAAATCCTTCACTCATCTATACTAATAAAAGAGAAACATGGTAATTGGCGTACGACCGCTACCCTTCCCATTGGCTAATTAGCGAGATATGCAAATTAATCACCAGCCAAGATGGCGGTTAACTGTCAACAAAGATGGCGATTAATTTGCATATGTAGGCACAATGCAGGGAGGCAAAAGGGAAAGCACAGAAGAAGCCCCCTGGCACTGACAGTGATCGGAAACCCAGGGGGGAGCTAAGAGCCGGGGGGCAGGGCAAAGGCGGCCCTGGGGGAATCCTGGCCTTTGCCGCACTGGCCAGTGATAGTGGGAAGTAGGGGTGGAGCCAGCCATGGGAGCTGGGCAGGGGCGGAGCCCGCGATCATGGGGTGGCTGCAGCTGTCGGTCTCCGGGGCCCGGAGCCCACTATCAGGGAGCGGTTGAGCTGGGTGGGGGGGCGGCTGCAGCTGGGGGTCCCCGCTGCCCGGGCCTAACGCCTCGGCCAGAGGCGAAAGGCCCGGGCAGGGGCGGAGCGCACGATCGGGGGGCGGCTGCAGCCTGGCAGGGGCAGAGCCAACGATTGGGGCGGCTGCAGCTGGGGGTCCCCGCTGCCCGGGCCTAATGCCTCAGCCAAAGGCGTTAGGCCCGGGAAGGGGCGGAGCTCACGATCGGGGGGTGGCTGCAGCTGGGGGGGTCCCCTGCCTGGGCCTAACGCCTCAGCCAGAGGCGTAAGGCCCGGGCAGGGGCGGAGCCCATGATAGGGGCGGCGGCTGCAGCTTGGGCTCCCCACTGCCCTTGCCTAACGCCTCAGCCAAAGGCGTTAGGCCTGGGAAGGGGCGGAGCGCACGATGGGGGGTGTGGCTGCAGCTGTGGAGGGTCCCCTGCCTGGGCCTAATGCCTCGGCCAGAGGCGTTAGGCTGGGCAGGGGTGGCTGCAGCTGGGGGTCCCCACTGCCCGGGCCTCACGCCTCGGCCAGAGGCGTGAGGTCCGGGCAGGGGCGGAGCCCACTATAGGGGGGCAGCTGCAGCTTTGGGGGGTCCCCTACCCGGGTCTAACGTCGGCCAGAGGCGTAAGGCCCGGGGCAGGGGCGGAGCCCACGATCGGGGTGGCTGCAGCTTGGGGTGTCCCCTGCCTGTGCCTAACACCTCGGCCAGAGGCGTAAGGCCCCGGCAGGGGTGGAGCTCACGATCGGGGGCGGCTGCAGCTGGGGGGGTCCCCTGCCTGGGCCTAATGCCTCGGCCAGAGGCGTAAGGCCCGGGCAGGGACAGAGCCCACTATAGGGGGGCGGCTGCAGCTTGGGGGGCAGGGGCGGAGCCCACGATTGGGGGGCGACTGCAGCGAGGGTCCCCTGCCTGGGCCTAACGCCTAGGCCAGAGGCCTTAGGCCCCGGCAGCTGCAGCTGGGGGTCCCCGCTGCCCGGGCCCAACGCCTAGGCCAGAGGCGTAAGGCCCGGGCAGGGGTGGAGCCCACGATCGGGGGAGGCTGCAGCTGCGGGGGTCCCTTGCCCGGGCCTAATGCCTTGGCCAGAGGCATTAGGCCTGGGCAGGAGCAGTGCCAGCGATCATGGGGAGCAGGGGCACAGTCGCTGATGGTGGGAGCTTGGGGTCCCCTGCCCAGGCCTAATGCCTTGGCCACAGGCGTTAGGCCTGGGAAGGGGTGGAGCAGGAGGTCCCTTGGAGAGCTGTGGGTCCCCTGCCCAGGCCTAATGCCTGGGTGAGAGGCATTAGGGCGGAGCCGTCAATTGCAGGGAGCAGGGGCCGAGTTGGCGATAGTGGGGAGCTGGGGGTCCCTTTCCCAGGCCTAATGCCTTGGCCAGAGGTGTTAGGCCTGAGCATGGGCAGAGCCAGCGATCGTGAGCAGGGGCAGCGTGGGCGATCGTAGGGAGCTGGGGGTCCCCTGCCCACCCTGATCCGGGACACCCTTCAGGGCAAACCAGCTGGCTCCCACCCGTGCACCAGGCTTCTATCCTATATAATAAAAGGGTAATGTGCACATGCAATTTTTTTCCCCAAATATATTTTATTGATTTTTTACAGAGAGGAAGGGAGAGGGATAGAGAGTTAGAAACATCGATGAGAGCGAAACTTCGATCAGCTGCTTCCTGCACACCCCCTACTGGGGATGCGTACGCAACCAGAGTACATGCCCTTGACGAGAATCGAACCTGGGACCCTTCAGTCCGCAGGCCGATGCTCTATCCACTGAGCCAAACCCGTTAGGGCGGTAATGTGCAAATTGACCCTAACAGCAGAACGACTGGGAATGACTGGTCACTATGATACACACTGACCGCCAGGGGACAGATGCTCAATGCAGGAGCTGCCCCCTGGTAGTCAGTGCACTCCCACAGGGGGAGCTCTGCTCAGCCACAAGCCAGGCTGACGGCATCACAGTGGCAATGGTGGGAGCCTCTCCTGCCTCCTCAGCAGCTCTGTGGATGTTCAACTGCAGCTTCGGCCCGCTGGCAACTGGACATCCCCCAAGGGATGTATCACTGCCAGCTTAGGCACAATCCCCCAGGGAGCAGGCCTAAGCCAGCAGGTGGACATCCCCTGAGGGGTCCCAGACTGCGAGAGGGCACAGGCTGGGCTGAGGGACCCCCGAGTGCACAAATTTTTGTGCACCAGGCCTCTAGTTTCTATATATAACTCTCGTTACCATAGGATGAAGCCATGGACTCCATTTTAGAAAGATGTCCTAAATTTATTAATAATATAAAATACCCTTGAACAGCATGTGTTGGAATGTGTGGGTCCTCTTATGTGTGGATTTTTAAAATACTATAAATATTTTTTTCTCTTCCTTGTGTTTTTCTTAATGTTTTCTTTTATCTAGCTTACTTTATTAAAGAATATAGGATATAATACATATAACATACAAACTAGTGTTAATTGTTGGCTATTAGTAGTCAAGTTTTGGGGGAGTCAGAGTTTATATACCATTTTCAACTCTCTAGGGCAGTGGTCGGCAAACTGCGGCTCTCGAGCCACATGCAGCTCTTTGGCCCCTTGAGTGTGGCTCTTCCACAAAATACTGACTTCTGCACATGGGCCATGAAGTTTCAATCGCACTGTATGTGCGCGCCCGCACGTGGTATTGAGCTACTGGCCAGTCGTCTGGTCATAATGGTCGCTTAGGCTTTTGTAGATATAGGTACGTTTATAGACCGTGTGTGTGTGTGTGTGTGTGTGTGTGTGTGTGTGAACTTACTACTTCTTCAACTCCTCACAAATAGAATACCACTGTAGTGTAAGAGGCAATAAAGTGTACGCACACTTTATTGACTTTATTGTGTACCTCCTACAATCTTAAACCTCTTCCTCGAAAACACTACTACTCTAAGGTCTAAATTTTATAATTGAAAATTTCAATTAGAAAAACAATTTAACTTTTTAAAGCACCTGCTAGAGAAAAATCAAACAAAATTCAGAATAGATTTGATCTCCAATATTTAAAATGTTGCATTAAAAAAAATCAAGTTAGAAAGACATAATTACCCTCCTTTCTGTTGTAATCTGAAATTAATATCTGTCTGTCTACCTACCTACCTACCTACCTACTGGAACCTCATTTACTACCACCCTCACCCCAACATCAAAATTGAAATAATACACATATAGACTAATAAATAGTAGCTATTAAGTGGTAGGAAGGCCAGCTGTCTTCTCTCCCAGTGCCTTTCCTCCTAAGCATGCCTTTTGTGATATTGGGTTTCAGTGTTCTTTAGTATATTCAAAGGATACTTTTTGGTTGTAATAAAAACACAGTATAGAATTTTTATTCATGTAATGCATGATTTATCAAATTCATTTTAATTGCACATTATTTTTTTTGGTCTTAACACAGGTCTTTTACATTAAGTACATCTATTCCCTAAGTTTCTTTACTAATCTTATAGTTGTAATTTCTTAACATTTCATAATAGATTTCACACCAGCCCATGTTAATCCCTCACATATAAAATTTCTTATGGGGAATCATTTTCAACAAGAAATAAAAACTAAAAGAAAAAGAGGGATTCTATATTTGTGCAAATATTGTTGGAAACATATTTTATAATAAAAAATAATAAAGTAATAAAGGATACCACTACATAAAGTGTAAAACTTTCACAAACCTTTAGCTGATTATTTTACTAAATAAAATATAATCTCAAAGACATTGGAACAATTTTCCCTATAAATCATTATAATTTATTATGTATTTTCCCATACATTTTACTCCTACAGAGAAATTCAAAGTCTTAATCTCATGTATATTTTCCCATAATATAAAATTTGAAATTATACCTATAACATTGGATAACAATATAGGATGTTTATAACTTTAAAAATATTGTTGTGATTAGCATTTTCAGCACATACATAATCTTTATATTTCTGGTAAGTTATTTTTCAAAGTGTTCAAGGAAATGGAGCTGATAAGTAATTACTGAGAAAGTAAAAGTTTTGTAGTTTCCATTACAGTGAATGCTCTCTGCAGGTAAACATATCTTTTTTCTGACTTGTTCATTGCTTCATATGTGGAATTAATAAATTAAAACTTATTAAAGGTACCTCACCCCTGTCAGAATGGCTATCATCAACAAATCAACAAATGACAAGTACTGGTAAGGATGTGGAGAAAAGGGAACTCCGGTACACCATTGGTGGGAATGCTGACTGATGCAGCCACTGTGGAAAACAGGATGGCGTTTCCTCAAAAAGTTAAAAATGGAACTGCCATTTGATTTGTGATCACACTTCTAGGAATACATCCTAAGAAGCCCAAAACACTAATCAGAAAAAAAATATGCACCCCTATGTTCATATCAGCACAATTTATAATAGCTAAGATTTGGAAATAGCCCAAGTGCCCATCAGCAGATGAGTGGATAAAAAGGCTGTGGTACATCTACACAATGAAATACTATAAAGAAGGAACTATTACCATTTGCAACAGCATGGATGGACCTGGAGAGTATTATGCTAAGCGAAATAAGCCAGTGACAGATAATTATCTCATGATCTCACTCATATGTGGAATCTAACAAACAAAATAAATTGATGAACAAAATATATCCAGAGACATAGAAGCATGGACTAGACTGGTGAATTTTAGAGAGAAGGCAGGGTGTGGAGAGTGGGTAGGGAGAGATTATCTGGGGAATTTATATGTCTGTATGCATAGCCCACGGACACAGACAGTAGTGTGGTGCAAGCCTGGGAGAGGCAGGTGCAGGGTGGAGGGGGCCAGTGGGGAAAAAACAGAACAAAAGGGAACATCTGTAATGATTTTAACAGTAAAGATAAATTAAAAGAAAATAAAAGTAATATGGGGGCTATAGGAGAAAGTGTTAAATCAGAAGGAAAATCCTAAGCCCCAAACTGCTGATGGGACAGCAAAGGCTGTGTGCTTTCTGATCCTGAAAGTCCATGTTTCTGAGTAGGGGTCATATATAGTATAAATATTTCCATAATGTTACTTTTTTGTGGAAAATGTTGATAGTATTGAGAGCACCTCTTGGTGCTTCTCATTTCTTTTTATGACATGATAATTATTTACTAGTAACAATATGTGCCAGCCACTTAAGCAAAACATTTTAACATATATTTATAGAAGCCTTAAAATAATCCTGTACTATTATTTATTTCTTTTACAACTTAGAAAACACATGTTCACAAAGTTTAAATCCCTCAGAGAAAATCTCATAGTAAATAAGTAAAAAGTAAATCTAAATTTGAACTCAGCTTTGTGTAACACATCCATAAGTCCTTACCACCCCAAGGTTCATGGGGCTCTTTAAAAAAAATTTTTTTTTAATTTCAGAGAGGAAGAGGGAGAGGGAGAGGGAGAGGGAGAGGGAGGGGGAGAGAGAAAGAGAGAGGGAGGGGGAGAGAGAGAGAGAGAGAGAGAGAGAGAGAGAGAGAGAAGCATCAATGATGAGAGAGAATCAGTGATCAGCTGCCTTCTGCTTGCCCTGCACTGAGGATCAAGCCTGCAACCCGAGTATGTGTCCTAACTGGGAATTGAACCCTGACCTCCTGGTTCATAGGTTGATGCTCAACCACTGGACCACCCCGTCTAGGCAGGATTGGCGAAGGTGGGGGGGGCTCCCTTTTTGTAGGGCTGTGTACTACTCATCTGAATTCATTTCTTGACATCACTGTACCCACAAATGCGGTGAGTGGATATTTAATTGCAAAGAATCTGGAGAGCGTGGTAATATACTCACACACCTGAGCAAACGTCAGGAGCCTTGCATGCCAATCATGATCTGGCTGCAAGTAACAATAGACCATGAACGAGTTAGTCCTCCTTTGTGTGCTTCAGATTCTTAAGATACATAGAGAAAACTCATTGTTGTGAAAATTGCATGTGATCCTGGATCTGAAATATAAAGCATTCTACAAGTAGGAGCTATTAGCAATGTGGATAAAATTGGTCTTCATTCCACATTTAGCCTGCCAATGCTATTATACTGGCCAAACTTTCAAACCCTTTGTTTTGGGGTAGACATTTTACTTTCTGGTTTTTTGTGTGGTGTTTTTTGTTTTGTATTTTCTCCTGGGCATGACAGCCACTGGAAGCTTTCTATAAGAGCATGAAAAGGAAATAGAATCTAGGACCAAAATAGAGAATTTAGGACTCTTCCACACATTTCTTACTCGGGAATTGATACTTTCGGTAAATCCCACAAAAAAATGCTAAGAGGCAGAAGTAGCTCAAAGAGCTTAAATCCTCCTTATTATTTATGTTATTTGATTAGTGTTTCTTAACACAGCCCCAGCAGTATTTTTGTGTGAACTGACAAAAATATTAATGGCTGCTAATTTTATAGTTTCCTCTGCCCTGGATGTCCCTCTGGCAGCAGGTGGCTCCCTTGAGCTGTACTTTCTCTGCTCCAGAAGGCGGCCTGGAATTCACCTACCACTTGGTCAGTCCCCTCTACACACCATGGAAGGGAAGGCCAACTAAAATCCAGATAATCATACTGCTTTTAAAGGGCTCTCGATGCACATTCTGTGTTTCTCAATATGTGCTGGAAACATGGTAATCTACAGATTCTCTTCTCTGTGGAGGGAAACAACGCCCATGTGTTTCTCCTCTGGTTTCCCTGATTCAAGGTTTATTATGTGGTGAATTGATGATTGTTTCGGGTTAAATAGAAAGAGAAAGCAGTTCATTGACATGCTGATGTATTGTCAATTTTTCTGCCCTTAGATGCTCGGGGGTGATAAGAGAGGTGAGAGTAAATGAATCACACGTCACAGTGTCAACATTTGATGTTTTACCAAATCGGGTGGATACTTCTCCTTTATTAGGTCAGCAGGATGTGCATAGCCAGAAGCCCCAACCAGGCTATTTTAGGTTAAATGATTTTAGGTTTTACATTTTAAACATTTCTTATTGGGAAGGCAGAAAGTGATTTTATATTTTCTCTATGCTGCCAGGTTATTTTCAAAACAGAGAGTTCTGCATCTGTTTTTGCCACACTCTAGCCCTCCTGTTGGAAAGCGACACTTTAAGCAGAGAGTGCTGGGTTTCCCTGTGTTTGTTCCTTAAGTTTCAGGCGAGAAATTTTATTACCTTATAGGGTGGCAGACAGTGTCTGCCAAGATCCTTAGAACAAAAGCAAAACCAAGTACATCTAATTCAAACTTGTAAATAAATAAACACACCCAATCACCAAGTCAAGGGGTCCCATGCTAACAAGACTGATGAGTGAAGCACATCAGTGTAGTGAAAGAACAGTGTGGAACTGGAGAAATGGAAACTTCTTTTCTGCCTGACAATATTCATAGCCCAAAACTTTAAATCAATACACTAACTACACAAAATGGGTCTAGCTGCAATCTGATGTGTGTTTGCATATTGAAGACCCACGCAGTGAGGTCAAAAGAATAGAACTCTTCTCCCCTGTTTTGTTTTGTTCTGAGAGATATGGTACTGATAAGAACGAAGAGCTTGGACCAGCTGTGGGCATATATTTATTACCAGTGACAGACACCTAGGTGGGTAAGATTCAGATGAAATGAAATAGAGAACAGTGGTTCAGATAGTTTCCTCATCAAGATGCTTTGCTGTGCCTCCAAAGTTTTTTTCAAAACAAACTAGATCATTCTATTTTTTATATTAGAATAGACATTCATAGTAATTGGCTGCTTCAATATTTATTCTGGTAAATTCCAGCTTTATCTTAGATAATAGAAATAATTAGAATTCAGGGGAGATCTGGACAAAGTATGTTATTTTTATCCATAAAAATAGCATTTTAGAAATAAAAGGAAACTATAATATAAGTGTGAGGTAGAAACAAATCAAGAAAAAATATAAGATATGATAAAAGTAGCAATCATAGAATAAAGATCTTGTTTTAAGTGTATAGAGGATGGATTATTTTACTAGAAAATAAGAGTTTCCCAGAAGAAATGATATTTGAAAATTCACAAATTCCCTGATCACTGCTCATGGCTTTTATCAAACAGATCATTGGTGCCATCTATTATCCACATTTTATTTTTATCAAATAATAAAAGGTAATTGGAAGAGGATGTATATTGGTCTATAGAAGAAATGTAGGGAACATTTTTCAACAGAAGACAACTAATGAACATTAAAAAAAAAGCCATTAAGTACAGCTGCTTTATTGGGATGAGGTTTGTGATTCTGTTCTTGAACCAAGCAGACTGCCTCTAGGCAGTCTTCCCCAGGGTTCTCCCAGTCTCTCCTATAGCTCACTGCATGTCAACATGTCTTTTAAGGTTTTAGGGTCCCTACTCTCTTGTGTTTGTTTTTCTTAATTTTTTTTATGGTAACAGATGTTTCAAATTGAGCTCTTAAAAAAAAGTACATTTCACTATAGAAGTACTATTAAGTAGGTACTTAAAAATACTAGAGGTCCGATGCACAAAATTTGTACAAGGGGCTTGGCCCTCGCAGCCACGGCAGCTGCCTTGGCCCTCAGAGCCCTGGCTTTGTCCGGAAGGTGGTTCGGCTATCTGGTCTAATTAGCATATTATGCTTTTATTATTATAGATATTTACCCTGATTACCAATGCTCATGCAATAGTACATTCTACATTATGTGCATTATTTTAAAGGTCATTTTCTTTTCAGTAATAACGTAGATAAAACCATGATATTTGTTGCTTGTATCAAATGCAGGTTAAGATCCAGATAGCCTCAAAAACAAATCCTGTGAGATATTTCTCAATCTGGTCAGGTGAAATATTATGCTTAACATGTATGAATACAGTTGTAAATATTATGCTTAACATGTATGTATCAGTTTTTAACAGGCATTAAAGTCTTTAATTTAGATCGCTGTTTACAATTTGGGGACGGCGCCCTGGGTTGTTGGGCTGAGGACTGAATATATCATTTATTGGTTGGTGTCTATTCTGCTCCATTTTGGGGGTACGAGGAGTTTGCTAACAGAAAACCCCCTGTGATGAATGCAACACTATCAGCTATTAGTGCAGAAGCTTGCTGAGCAAGATTGTTTTATTTATAGGACATTTTGCTGGAAAAAAGAAAACAGTGTCCAGCCACCAAAAGTGCCAACTAACATGACTGACACAAACCCCATCTTAGGGAGAATAGGTTTCTGGAATAACCACCTTTTTCTTTTTCATTCAGTCTCATTTCAATAAACCATGTTTTTCTTTTGGTCTCAGTAGGCCTCTGTTTCATCTGCCTCACCTTCTGTGCTGTGTTAGTTTTTCTGTCTTCTTGAATTTGTTTCCATAGAGCACTCTCACTGTTCTCCATAGTCTCTTGCATTTTTGGAGGATAGTTCTGTGTACCTGTTACCTGTCAGTGTTTTTTCTTCGAGGCCTATCCTGATCCCACTGTATTTTCAGTCATTATTTTGATTGGTAAATAATCCAAAGCAGGACATAAAGGTTTTTCTTTAGAAAGTTCTTTCCACCATTTCTGTATATTTGAATCCCCTTCGTAAACATTGCTCTTTCTGTTACAGTGATGTATGAAAATCTGAGTTGATTAGGTGACTGAAAAAGTCCCATTTGATATTTTCTCATATTCAGTAACAGTTGTTTTAATGTTCATATCATCTCATTTTTCTTTTCTTTCCTTTCCTTTCCTTTCCTTTCCTTTCCTTTCCTTTCCTTTCCTTTCCTTTCCTTTCCTTTCCTGTCCTGTCCTGTCCTGTCCTTTCCTTTCCTTTCCTGTCCATCCTGCCGTGGAAAAAGTCCACCTTGTCTTCATCAAAGCCAAAGCAAAGGCCAGTGTCCAGAGTATTTGTTTCATATTAAAGCTTAATCCTATGGAGCCTGCCGGGTCTACGGGGCTAGGTTGTGCTAAACTAGAAAGGTCACCTTCCTCTGGGCAGAGAGCACCCAAATGAATGAGAGAGTGCGTTACCAGGTTGGGGAGAGCAATATCATCTCCTTTTCCCATCAGAACAAGACAGGTCTCTGCTAGAGAAAGGGTGTCTGACTGCTGATGCCTGCACTGCAGTGAATCACTGCAGGCCCATGTTCAGGATTGCAGGGCCAGATTCTCTCACTTTAAATAGGAAACAGAGAAATGAAACTGGTGATTCAGGGATCCAGAATCTCACCAGATGGCATAATGAGCACGAGATATTGTTCTGGCTTCACCTCTATTGATATATATATATTTAAATCGATTTTTAGAGAGAGAGAGAGAGAAACATCAATTTGTTGTTCCACTTATTTTATGTATTCATTGGTTGATTCTTAAATGTGCTCTGACTGGGGATCAAACCCATGAACTTGGCCTGGCCTCTGTGCTTTAACCAGCTGAACTACACAGCCAGGACTTACTGATGTTTGCTAATTGTAGTAGATGTACTGTATACTGTGACTTCACATCTTCTGACAAGAATGTCACATTGAATCCTGTTTCTTTAAACAGTATCCCTCAGTCTTCTTTTGTTAGCCAGTAATGTGTACCTTTAACTTTTTCCTTTCTGCACAACTTGGTTTAGCATGACATCCACTTTCTGTCTCTTGCTGCCAAACCATGAGCCAGCAATGACAACCTGTATTAGGAAGTGGACCCAGTGTTAAGATGTAAGTCCTTTGCGTCTCTTCTGTGTCAACTAAGCTGGCATTAATATAATCATTTTCAGCATTTTGCAGTTTAACACGACTGTGATCATCAAGTTCAGCTGCTGCCACCAATTTTGAGCATCCAACACTTCAAATTTATGCTGGATGGTGACATACTGGCTGTTGGAGGGAGCTAGTGGAGGCTCATGAATATACAATAATATACTTATGGAAACAACAAGAAAGAAAAGATATTGTGTCAAAAACTATTGTTTGAATTTAACCTTTGTAAAAATTAAATTTATTGGGGTAACATTACTTAATAGGATCATATAGGTTTCAAGCATACATTTCTATAACACAAGATCTGTATGTTGCATTGTGTGCCGCACGGCCAAGGATGGACCTGAGGAGGGGCAGTGAAGGATTGAAGAAAAGACAGACAAGAGAATACAGCTGGGGCTCGGTGGATCTCCTATGCCTGGATGAGGACACAAAAAAACCCAGCCTGCAAGCTGATGCTTTATTTTACAGTCTAATTAAAACAAGGATAGATTAACATGTATACAAATGTTCTTGTTTTGGCAACACTTGTTGCACCTCCCACAGCCCATTAGCTACTTAGGAATTAGGGAGGGTTACAAGGTCAGGCTTAATTATGCTAGGAGAGCTCTGCCCTCCAGGCTGGGACTTGTTTGTGGCCCTGCCACAGGTCAGCCCAAGGCTTGACCCTAGAGCTGCTCTCTACAGCACTGTGTGCTCACTGTCCAAAGTCAAATCATCTTCTGCCACCATATATCAGGCCCCTTCAGCCCCCTACACATTCAAACCCCCTTTCCTCTGGCAATCACCACACTGCTATTTGTATTTAATAGTTTCAGTTTTATATCTCACATATGAGTGATATCATATGATTCTAAGCTTTTTCTGACTGACTAATTTCACTCAGCATAATGTTCTCAAGGTCCATCCATGTTGTCACAAATGGCAGTATTTTGCCTTCTCTGATGGCTAAGTAGTATTCCATTGTGTATATGTACCACATCTTCTTTATCCAATCCTCTATTGCAGGATACTGGTTGTCTCCATGTCTTGGCCACCGTGAATAATGCTGCAATGAACAAAGGGGTGCATATATCTATCTTTGTGAATAAACGTATTTTCAATTTTTTTCGGGTATATACCCAGGAGAGGGATTGCTGGGTCATATGGTAACTCTGTTCTCTCTGTTCTTAATTTTTTGAGGAATTGCCAGACTGCTTTCCATAGTGGCTGCACCAATCTACATCCCCACCAGCAGTGGATGTGGGTTCCCATTTTTCCAGAGCCTGTCTAACACTTATTACTAGTCTTGTTGATAATGGCCCCTCTAATAGGTGTGAAGTGGTATCTCATTGTAGTTTTGATTTGCAATTTTGTGACTGCTGTGAGGTTGAACATCTTTTCATATATCTGTTAGCCATTCATATGTCTTCTTGGGAGAGGATCTGCTCAGGCCCTCTGCCCACTTTTTAACTGGGTGGGTTGTTTGTTTGGTGTTGAGTTTTATGAGTTCTTTATATATTTTGGATATCAGACCTTTGTGGGAGTTATTATTCTCAAATATCACCTCCCACTGGGTCCGCTTCCTCTTTGTTTTATTGGTGGTTTCTTTTGCTGTGCAGAAGATATAGTCCCTTTCATTTTTTTTTTTGCCTGTACTTCCCTTGTCTGTGGGGTTAAGTTCATAAAATATTCTCTATGACCAAGGTCCATAAGTTTAGTACCTGTGTTTTCTTCTATGTAATTGTTTCAGATCTTATATTCAGGTCTTTGATACATTTTGAAATATTTTTTGGTACAAGGAGACAAACTGTAATCTAGTTTCATTCTTTTGCATGTGGATTTTCAATTTCCACAGCACCTTTTACTGAAAGAGGCTTTCTTTTGCCCATTGTTTGTTTCTGGCTCCTTTGTTGAAAATGATCTACCCATAAATGTGTGATTTTATTTCTGGGCTCTAAATTCCGTTGCATTGGTCTCTATGTCTACTTTTCTGCCAATTCTATGCTGTTTTTATTGTCAGAGCTCTGTAATATAATTTGAAGTCCAATAGTGTGATGCCTCCAGCTTTGTTCTCTTTTTCTAGGGATTGCTTTGGCTACTCAGGGTCTTTTGTGGTTCCATACACATCTGATGATTTTTTTTGTTCTATTTCTTTAAAAAATGCCATTTGAGATTTTGATGGGAATTGCACTAAATATGTATATTGCTTTGGGTAATATGGCCCTTTTAAATATGTTGATTCTTCCAATCCATGAACACGGAATAATTTTCTCTTTTGTTGTGTCTTTTTGAATTAACATTTTTGAGTGATGCTAATTTACTTGTGGCTGAAACAGAGTGATGGTCTTGATTATTAAAGCCAAGAATAAAAACATGTTGAAAGAACAGATGGTGATAAGAAAGTCTCAGGATGATAACAACACTTGTGGTAAGAAGAGACTCTGAACTAAATATCAAAGTCATCAGTAAAAAGCCTGCCTTAGAAATGACAATAGATTGTCATTAATTGAATTAGTTGCTTCCTCTCAAATTTTTGAGTTTGTGGTCATCTCTTAGGCACTCAAAATGTTCACAGCAAGCAACATTATGCATTTCTGTGTTTTCCTGATTTGAAATGGCATAATCATGAAAGATTATATGTTCAGAATGTATTATTGCTATTATAAAATGCATTTGGTCTGCTTATACATTTTGTGATCTCTTTAGATCAATTTCCCAGGGCTTCATAACCTACATTTCAGGAATTACTTAACAATACAAACCTGTTATGTCCTTGATATGTTCTTTCATTAAGCAGAAATAAAGAGTGAATATTCCTTCTTTCTGTTTTTTCTTTCTTTTAATAACAGTTCCCCTCCAGGAAGAATATAAAACAGATCCAAAAATGCCAATAATGAAACAATATAAAGTAATTTTTCAGGTCCCCTAAATTGCCACTTATTAATTGACCCCTGTTTTCCTTTTGAAAAGTAAGTTTTTGGAGTACGAGACTAGGTATTTCTGTGTCTTACCAAGATACAGGAAGGTGTGCAACAAATTTGGATGAGTTGTTTTAGAAGCGATATGTAATTTCTAAATGAGACTTGGATAAGAGCCTAAGTCTAATCCCTCTGTGAATAAAGATGCAAAGGGTTGTCAGAACAGTTTGGTTCATCAAGCTATAAAGTGAAATTTATTATGACACTCTTGGCACATGTGAAACCAACAGAATTAAACCCTAAGCCTTAGGAATCCTTCACACAGGATCTGATTCTAAGAGGCAAGAGACAGTTTTATGGACTGGATATATATACTACATGATTGGGGCATGATTTGAGGACAAATACCAATAACTCGCTAATTAGTTTTTAGTAATTTCATGGCTTGAATATTACTTTCCAATTAAGTCTGTTTATAAACAGAGTTATTTTTATTCTTCTAATATTAAATATTGATGCATAGTTAGTGAACAATAGTGGCTCTTAAGACCTGAATGTATGTTATTTTTTATATATCCAATTATGATAATGTATACAATAAAAAGTAACATCTTTATTTTGTTCACACTCTTCCTAATTGAAGAAAATATGAGGTCTTTAACTGCAACAAGAAGTCATTTTTAGGGATCTATTTTAGAGGTGTTTCAGTAGTATTTCCTGCGGGGTTAGATGAGGTTATGAGAGAATAAGTAGGAATCAGTCAGTCAAAGCCACAGGAAGGATGCAGAGCCATTAAGTAAGATGAAGTAGGCAGAGGGAGAACAAGTTTTAGAGGGATTCTCAGAATTTTACTTTTAGACATGCTGATTTAGTTTATCTTCCAATTAAGTAAATATGTCCAATGGATTTACATCTATAAGTCTTGGAGTGCATTGAATAACCTTGACAGGAGATTTTCATGTTAGAGTGTTTGGCATTGAGATGGTGACTGATACAACTGGACAAGATCATGACAGCGTGACTAGAAAAATAGGACAGTAGGGCAGAACTAAGTTCTGGGAAACTCCAGTCTTTAGAAACCAAAAAAGAGAAAAGATCATTATGTTGAATGAGACAGAAATATATTTGATGTAAGGAAATACAGATGAACATTCAAAGGACATTGTTTAAAGAATTAAGGTTTATTTTAGGAGACTCTACAATTTGATAGTCAATAAGGGTTGGCTCATAGGAAACACTTACTACTTACCTGAGTAGCCTATATTATTTGGCTAAGGTTTACTTTTTGCCATGGCTTTTAGGTTTAATAGTGAAGAAGGCCTTTGGAAATTTACACAATTGTCATTCAAGTAACAATTTAAAAAATGTATGTCAATTTTGAATGACGTCGATCTTGACAAAGGAGTGGAGATCAAGCTCATGAACACTAGGAAATAATAGAATTTCCTGTGGAAAGTATGGTAGAAAAAAGAAGCGTGTGACATTATTTGCCCTAATTCAATACGTTTCCTTTATTTTAGGAGTCTTCTTTGGTACACTGCTAAGCCTGTTAGAGCTCAGTATATCCATAGTCAATTTTAAATCTTTCCACACAGTCACTAGTAAGTGGTACAGAGATCTTAAATCTAATTCTAATATACCTAACTACACAGGTACTCTTTAGGTGAGATTTGGGATTTGATCTTTCAACAGAGGTTTGCAACTTTCTCAGTGCAAATCTACCAAGACTGTGGATTCTTAGGTTGTTTAATTCTGCTATCCTTTGCTGGGTTATATAGAATTTATGGGGGCATTTTATAAAATTAAATGGTCACAGTGGCTTTAGTGGGCTCACAGAAGCCACAAGATAATGCATCTTTTTTAACAGAGAAATAAGTTAAGGATGTAATGATCATCTTTTTGTTTTTTCAGAGTGCTCTATTAGTGTCACTCTCTCTAAAGCTTATTACAGTGAACACTAAATCCGGATTCATTGTTATGCTAACCAATGCATAAGTATTTTTTCATTGTGTTTCTATGTTTTTTTAAAAAATCAAAATAATTTAAAAGCATAAAATCTATGCTTTTAAACTACATCTTTTCCTATACCTATTTATGTATATCTATCTCACCATAACTAATACTACATTGCACCAATTGATAAAAATATTTTTATCATAGCCTAATTTCTTCAGCAACAGAATTCTATGGAGGGCTTTAGGTCTTTTGTGTCTGCTATTAATGACCACATATCTATATTTTATTGATTTTAAAGTATTTGCAATGAATGACAGTTTCTTTTTTCATTGCATTCTCTCCTGAAGGCACACTGCCTCCTTTGTTGTTGGTGCAGAAAAGAAATTCCATTTTTTTATTGTTTAAAGCAGGGGTCCTCAAACTACGGCCTGCGGGCCACATGCAAATACAAATATTGTATTTGTTCGCATTTTGTTTTTTTACTTAAAAATAAGATATGTGCAGTGTGCATAGGAATTTGTTCATAGTTTTTTTAAAAACTATAGTTCTGCCCTCCAATGGTCTGAGGGACAGTGAACTGGCCCCTGTTTAAAAAGTTTGAGGACCCCTGGTTTAAAGTATTACAAATAGTAGTACATATGTCTCCTTTTCCCCCCACTGACCTCCCTCCCCACCTTCCCCACCCCATGGCACATGCCCTCACCCTCTAGAGTCTGTGTAGATTGGTTATGCTTATATGCAAGCATACAAGTCCTTTGGTTGATCACTTACCCCCACTCCCAACACTCCCCAGCCTTCCTACTGTAATTTGACAGTCTGTTCAATACTTCTCTGCCTCTGTATCTATCTTTTTGTTCATCAGGTTATAATGTTTTTTATTATCCATAAATGAGTGAGATCATGTGGTATTTTTCTTCCACTGACTGGCTTATTTCACTTAGCATAATGCTCTCCAGTTCCATCCATGCTGTTGCAAATGGTAAGAATTCCTTCTTTTTTACAGCAGCGTAGTATTTCATTGTGTAGTTTTCTAATCCATTCATCTGTTGATGGGCACTTAGGCAGTTTTCAAATCTCAGCTATTGTAAATTGTGCTGCTAAGAACATAGTGATGCATATATCCTTTCTGATTGGTGTTTCTGATTTCTTGGGATATAATCCTAGAAGTGGGATTACTGGGTCAAATGGGAGTTCCATTTTTAACTTTTTGAAGAAACTCCATACTGTTCTCCACAATGGCTGCACCAGTCTGTATTCCCACCAGCAGTGCAAGAGGAGTCCTTTTTCTCCACATCCTCACCAGCACTTGTCCTTTGTTGATTTGTTGACGATAGCTATTCTGACAGGTGTGAGATGGTATCTCATTGTTGTTTTGGTTTGCATCTCTCCGATGACTAGTGACTTTGAGCATGTTTTCATATTTCTCTCAGCCTTATGTATGTCCTCTTTCAAAAAGTGTCTATTTAGGTCCTTTGCACATTTTTTGATTGGATTGTTTATCTTCCTTTTAAGTTGTATGAGTTCCCTATAAATGTTGGAGATTAAACCCTTATCGGTGATAACATTGGCAAATATGTTTTCCCATGCAGTGGGCTTTCTTGTTGTTTTGTTGATGGTTTCTTTTGCTGTGCAGAAGCTTTTTATTTTTATATAGTCCTATTTGTTTATTTTTTCCTTAGTTTCCATTGCCCTAGAACAGTGATGGCGAACCTTTTGAGCTCGGCGTGTCAGCATTTTGAAAAACCCTAACTTAACTCTGGTGCCGTGTCACATATAGAATTTTTTTGATATTTGCAACCATAGTAAAACAAAGACTTATATTTTTGATATTTATTTTATATATTTAAATACCATTTAACAAAGAAAAATCAACCAAAAAAATGAGTTCACGTGTCACCTCTGTGACACGCGTGTCATAGGTTCGCCATCACTGCCCTAGGAGTTGTATCGGTAAAGATATTGCTATGACAAATGTCTGTTATTTTGTTGCCTATGGCTTTAGAGGAATACATAAACAAATGGAAGAATATACCATGTTCATGGATTGGATTAAAATGTCCATACTACCCAAAGCAATCTATAAATTCAATGCAATCCCCCTTACAATACCAATGTCATCCTTTAAGGACCTAGAACAAACTCTCCAAAAGTTCATCTGGAATAAAAAAAGACCCCAAATAGGTGCAGCCATCTTGAGAAAGAAGAACAAAGTTGGAGGGTTCTCAATACCAGATATCAAGCTTTATTACAAAGCCACTGTTCTCAAAACTTCCTGGTACCGGCACAAGAACAGACATATAGATCAATGAAACACAACAGAGAACCCAGAAATTGACCCAAGCCATTATGCTCAATTAATATTTGATAAAGTAGGCAGGAGCATACAATGGAGTCAAGACAGTCTCTTCAATAAATGGTGTTGGGAAAATTAGACAGATACATGCAAAAAAATGAAACTAGTCCACCAACTTACACCACACACAAAAATAAACTCAAAATGGATAAAGGACTTAAATGTAAGATGGGAAACCAAAAAATCTTAGTAGAAAAGAAATTTTTAGCCTGGACTTAATGAATGTAGTGTGGTATGTACGTCTCAAAGAACCAAAAATCCTCTAAAACTGTGCATGTTGAGCATTGGAACTGTGTTTTCTTTCTTCCTTTCACAGGCTTCTTCAGAGAGTCCATGAACTCTAAAGTGTTACTGACTCCCCAGGAAAATTCCAATGTAATGTAGGAATTGGTGTTACAATCCACAAATAGCAAATCATTAGGAACCACCATCTTTGAATTTCCCTTCATAATGTACCATAGTACGTTTTTCCTAATGCTCTCACTTGCATCTGAAAAGCAACTAAGAACATCTCTTGCATTACATCTACAAATATTTTGCTTTCTTGCAGAAAGAGAAGCAGAAATGGGTTTAATCATAGTGTAGAAAAGAGGACAAAGGCCTGTGTAGGAATTTAAGGATGGTGACATTCAAAGGATACAATATAGTGTTTCTATAGTCCCCACTAAGTTGCCCTAATAAAGATACGATACTGTAGAATGCTTAGGGTTCTCTCTTTTAAAAAAAAAAAAAGTACCCATGAAAATGTAAACACATTGTACTTTGTAACTTTACATTTATTTATTTCCTTTAATCTTCTTGTAAATATTAATCATCTGATTAATATTTACAAGAAGATATCAGCCCTGAACGTATAACTAATTAGTGAGTTTCAAAAACTATATGGAATATGGTAACTTCTTAGAGAACACAGATTTGAGTAAGAAATAAAGTGGGCATGAGAAAAGAACAACTCTGGACATGTGGTCAGAGAAAGAAAAATTCTTAGCCTCTGAGAATTGAAAAAGAGGGGGGAGAGGAGAGGGTGTCTTTTGCCTTATAATTTTTCTAAAACTTACTTTTAACAATAATGGCGCTACATCCATAGAGACAAATTGCATCCATACCTTTTCACCATCAATATAAAGATAATTTAAATTGCAATAATCACTAAGGAAGGAAATTTTGCATCTCCCCTGGCTAGCTAGGAGTTATTTCTGAAACGTAGCCACAGGTGTTGTCGAGGGTTTTGCTTTTCAATTATCTGGGGTGAAGGATCAGCTTTTTCTTTTTCTCAATTTGTCATAGACCAATACCTTTGTAAAATACAATAAAAATGAATTAGGAGAAAAAAAACCCCATTCAATTCCCACTTTGTTATCAGTAGATTCAACAGGCATGAAATTACTCTGTTCAGTTTTAAATGATTACTCTCAAATTCTGTGCATCATCTCAGACAGGTAACAAACATTCTGAAGATAATCTTCAGTTGGCATGTCACTGCTAAGTAGCTTTGATTGAGGAGAGTAGTGCACACAGAGAAAGCAAAAAAAATAGACTTCCAGACCTTTATGAGAGAGAGAGAGAGAGAGAGAGAGAGAGAGAGAGAGAGAGAGAGAGACTCTGAGACTCTGCGACTCTGCCTTCGAACTCTTTCTCATGTAGGAACTCTGTTTGGCTTTGAAGTATGTTTTCCTTGCTTTCAAACAAAATTCATTCACAGGCTAGATTGAGACTCACATAGTGACCCTCTAAACCAGCAGTTCTCCAAGGATTTTCACACTTGAAGATATTTTTTAATTTTGTAGACTTTTTTGCTTATCAGATTGTTTTTGGCTTATTTCATTTAGCATAATGCCTTTTTATTTCATAAAGAGTTAGGCCTTTATTAACTTTAAACAATATGTGTGTACTCGGGTAAGATCTTTAATGACTTTTATTTCGAAATAGTAAAGGGAACAATGTAAATTATTAGTTTGGAATTATTAGAACACTAGTAGCCTGGCGCACGAAATTCATGCACATCAAAGGGGAATTAATTACCGGAGATATTTTAATATATTTTATTGATTTTTTACAGAGAGGAAGGGAGAGGGATAGAGAGTTAGAAACATCGATCAGCTGCCTCCTGCACACCTCCTACTGGGGATGTGCCCACAACCAAGGTACATGCCCTTGACCAGAATCCAACCTGGGACCCTTCAGTCCACAGGCTGACGCTCTATCCACTGAACCAAACCGGTTAGGGCCAGAGATACTTTAATATTGCTATTTGCCCTTTCTCTATAATAGAAGCATGAGAGAGTAAAGGAAATTAGTAAAATGTACATGAAAATAATATATAAACTTATTAATAAACAGTAACAAAAGGATATAACAACAGAGGCATGATATAAAAATGACAAAAACATGATATGAAAACAACACAAAAATGATATTAAAACAACAGTGATGCAAACAATGACTGATAAAGTGATTAAACTTATTCTAATATCTCCCTGTACACCACATTAAGAGTGAAAACAGCCCTAACTGGTTTGGCTCAGTGGATAGAGTGTCAGCCTGCAGACTGAAGGATCCCAGGTTCGATTCCGGTCAAGGGCATGTACCTTGGTTGCAGGCACATCCCCAGTAGGAGGTGTGCAGGAGGCAGCTGATCAATGTTTCTCTCTAATCAATGTTTCTAACTCTCTACCCCTCTCCCTTTCTTTCTGTAAAAAAAAAATCAATAAAATATATTAAACAAAAAAGAGTGAAAACACTTTCAGAGTGCTTGACTAATTTCCCTTGTGATGAAGTATTTAGAACTTTAACTGTAACGTCACATGCTCTTCAAACTTGAGAAAAAGCAACATATAACTGACCATGTGCAAAAATGGGTTCAGGTAGGAATATTCCTACTCTGTCTAGAGTTTGTCCTTGTGATTAATTAATAATCATCGCAAATGCTGGCATCACAGGAAACTATTATTGAATTAATTTAAATGGGAGGCCAATGTCAGATGGGGACAAATCAATTCTTGGAATCATAACAACCTCTCCCTCTGCAGATCCTGTTAATACTTCAGCTTCGATAAAGTTAGGTCATAATCTTTTGATAATAAATCTGGTACCATTACAAAGACCCCATTTACTATTAAGATTTCTCAATAGCATGATGATTGCACCACTTTCAATTTTAATTTATGACACAGCATTCCGAAGGAGTAATACTATTAAGAAATTCGATGGCAAAATTTTCCTTTTCAGCATCATCTGTTGAATCAATGGAATCATCACTCAAATATATGTGAAAATCTCCATTGAGTATATTCAAAATGTCTTCATTTAATTTTTGAGCGTGCTCATTTTTTTTGGACCAAGAATTGCATGTTTAGATATGTTTTTAATATTATCTATAGGTATACTATTTCCAAAGGAGCTTCAATAATAGATCCATTACAAATCATTTCACAGGGGATTTCAATAATAGCCATTCCTAAATGAAAACTGCTATGAAGTTTGCCATCTCTAAATTTTACTAACTATTCACTATAAGCAGAATCCTCTGATTTCATATTTGTTTTAAGAGACAATTTATTGGAACATCCCCAAACATTATAGTACTTTAAACTCGTTTGTACTATGGCCAATCCCATAGCATGCGGTACAATACTGAGACATTGTTGAAAATCCCCTCCAAGAAGGAGAACTTTCCCACCAAATACAACATTCAAATTCATAATTTCTCTTAGTAATCTGTCTATGGCATTTATAGCATGACTGGATGCCATGATGCATTCATCAATAATGAGAAGTTGGGCCTTTTTAATAGTTTTAGCAACTTCACTGTTTATATCGAGTCTAGAAATTGAAGTTTCATTTAATGGAATTGGTCATTTATATTGGGAATGAAAGGTTCTTCCACCGAGAAGTAAATTTGCAGCAATTCCTGTAGTCACTATGGGTAAAACAGTACCACCATAACCTCTAATATAATGTATTAAAACTTTATTGTGGGGAGCTGCTACAGTGTTTTGGACAGGTTCAAGCCTTGGACTGATGAGAGGGCATAGTCCTCTCATTGCCACGTGCAAGTCCCAGCTTGGAAGGCAGGGCCCTCCCAGAGCAATTATAGCCAACAGCTATAGTTGTAAGTTTGAACCTATGGTCCAAACACGTGGCTCCACGTGCCTATGTGATGTAGGCTTGATAGAGTTCAGGTGCATGTAGTTGAGTAGGATTGAAACCCAGGAGAATGTTGTAAACATCTTGGTCATGCCCTTACTTTGCCTTGTGGCATCTGCTATAAAATAAAGACATGGCTGTGGGCATGGTCACTGTCTCTCAGAGAAGTAGCATCCCAGCGAGACCCAGCTTTCATTCTCTTGTCTGTCTTTTCTAAGCCTTTCAGCCGCCCCCACTCAGGTTCACCCTTGGTTGTGCTGGCGCGGCACACTTTATAAACATATGCCTCCATGCTCCGAGGGTGTGGAAACAGCTCCAGGAAACAGCTCGGGGGAGGGTGTAGCTGTTTCCAAGACAACCCCTGCAGGACTGACTTCCTTCTGGTTGGTCGCGCCTTGGGTCATGATGTTACACCCAGGGTTTTTATATAAGTAGATAGATTGAAAAACAGTTATATAATCCTGTGCTGTGTACCAGTCCTATTTTTTTGTAAATTCCATGTAGGGAGAATCTATAGTTTATGTTCTAGACAACTGAGTGTTATTTAAGAGACATGCTTATACACATCTTATATAGACTTAAAGTTAATCTTCTTTTCTAAACTTCACAAATTTATTCCTGGTTTTATCAGACTAATTTTGTCAAAACCTCCTCCTATTTTTATCTTCTCTTCAAACATAATATTCCTATCAATAATAACCTAACAAAAAGATTAGCAAGAAAAAGAAAAAAAGAAACATGTTACAATAAAAGTTATGTATGTATATTAGCTTAATCTAGATGCTAGAAAGTCAAACACCCCATCAAATACAAAGGAAGAAAAACAGCGAATCTCAAGAGCCCTAAGTTATCAACTTAATGAAAATTTCCATTTCCATCTTGGAGCTCCTCATGTATCTACTGATATACAAGCTCAAGGTTAACCACAGATTAAGGCTGGAGCATTTAGTATTACTTTCTAGCCTTACCTTCCCCCAAAACTTCATGTATTTTATTCTTCATAAGCTAAGGATAAATTCAATACATACTCTGTGAAAGACAATCATCTGACCTCAAGGTGCAATCTTTTAGATGTGTCCTTAGATAAAATCAGTTGCTTGTCTTAACTGCTGGAGCATTTCCTGGAAGAAAAATACAAAAATTAAAATTTTGATGCCTAGGCAATCTCTTGATCCATCCCTTGCCAGTGCAGGGAAATCCACCTCTCATTTAATTCTTCCCAAGTAGTACGTTTTTTAATTTCTTCTCTGTCATGGCTGGTCAGTGAGGTTGCATAGTGATGAGAAGAGGCTGGGCAGCACCAAGATCATGCATTCCACCTGGAGAAGGCATTGGGATGATGATAAAAAAGGTCTTAAAGAGGACAATTATATAACCAGTTGGCTATTTATAAGTAAAGGAGATTAAGAGGAGAGAGGAATGACAAAGTGAGAATTAGTGATGGAAACCCAGGACCCAAGAGGAACCTAGAAACATTTATTCTCTTAACTCTCTTGATTCAAAGCCATCTGATATAATCTTTATAAAAATGCAATTCTAAGAAAATACTCTTAAGCTAAGTAGCTTGTTTAATGTAATTTTTTACTTTCACTTTATAAAGCAGAAAAGCAAAACATAAATATATTCAGAGTTGTTAGGCGATAATATGAACTATGGTATTTCAAAATTGCATAAAAAATTCCACAAAGCCTTGGCTGGGTGGCTAAGTTAGTTGGAGCATCATCCTATATACCAAAAGTTGGAAGGTTCAATTCTTCTCAGGGCACATACCTAGATTGCAGGTTCAATCCCCTGTAGGGGAGTTTAAGGAAGGCAACCAATTGATATTTCTCTCTCTCCCTCTCGCTCCCTTCCTTTCTCTCTCTGAAATCAATAAAAACATATCATCAGGTGAAGATTAAAAAAATTCCACAAAATATATCTTGTTAAGAATATATCCATATGATTAAGATTATAGATGATTTAAGGAGAGTCAGCTTTCCTTATAAATTGAAGACACAGAGCTCCTTAATCCATAAATATTACATTAAAGCTTTATCTTCTTATATGAAATTGAAGATTTTCTATATTTAAATGCACACTACCAGGAAGAGAGTAGGAAAATATATTGATTATTGTTATGGGTCTACTACACTCCTGTTTGTTTGACTTGTGCTTTTCTAACAATTTTGCCATTTACACAAGTGAAAACATAGGAAGAATAATATTTAAATATATGAAGGATCTAAACTGAGACCAGGTTCTAAACTGAGACCTATAGCATAGAAAAGAATCTCCATTCTTCCATTTGAGCATGATGAAAACCTGAGTCATGCTTTCATCTTCTTTCTCCCTCTCCTTCACCCGCCATATCCAATGTAGCATTGAGGGCTACATAATTTACCTCCAAATAGTTCTAAAATCTGTATATACCTCTTCAATCAATAGCTTCTGCTATATTTCCTAGGAGAATTGAGAAGATTGCTAACTTCTCCCCATTCTTTCATTCTTTCCACCTTCCATCTGTTCTCCACTGTGAAACCAAACAATGCAAACAGAAAATGTTTATTTTTTGACAGACTTAGTATCTATATATATAAAAGCCTAAGTGACTGAACAACCGGTCAACCAGTTGCTATGACGCGCACTGACCACCAGGGGGGCAGATGCTCAATGCAGGAGCTGCCCCCTGGTGGTCTTTGCGCTCCCACAGTGGGAGCTCTGCTCAGCTAATCGAGGGGCGCCAGATGCTGGGCTCATGGCTGGCAAGTACATCTGCAGCGGCACAAGCCTCTCCCACCTTCGTGACAGGGGGAGCGGTGTGGTGCCCAGGCTCAGGGCTCCTCCCTGGCCACCTGCTGCTTCACACACTACTACATCCCTGTGGGGATGCCATGGCCTGTGGGGATCAGCCGAAACTGGCAGTCAACATCCCCTGAGGGGTCCCCAGGGGTCCTGAATTGCGAGAGGGTGCAGGCCAGGCTAAGGGACCCCACCGGTGCATGATTCCGTACACCAGGTCTCTAGTAGTATAATATAATCGACATATAATCAAGTGCACATATTAAAAATATAGCATTTGATAATTTTTAATCTGTATATAATTCCTGAAATGATCAAAACACTCATAATAATGGACACACCACACAAAATTTCCTTCTGTCCTTTGTACTCTGTCGTATTCCCCTTCTTACCTATTCCTCCTGCTCCACACAACTACGGAGCCACTTTCTGTCATTATAAATTAGTTTAAATTATCTAGAATATTATATAAATGAGGCCATGTAGTGTATACTTTTTGTCTGTCTCTACTTAGCATAATTATTTTGAAATTCATCTATGTTGTGTATAACAGTTTATTCTTTTGTATGGATGAATAACACTGCATTGTATAGATCAGTGGTCGGCAAACTCATTAGTCAACAGAGCCAAATATCAACAGTACAACGATTGAAATTTCTTTTGAGAGCCAAATTTTTTAAACTTAAACTATATAGGTAGGTACATTGTTATTAACTTAATTAGGGTATTCCTAAGGCTTAGGAAGAGCCACACTCAAGGGGGCAAAGAGCCACATGTGGCTCGCGAGTCACAGTTTGCTGACCACTGGTATAGATATACCACTGATGGTTTACCCATTTACTGTTGATGAACATTTTAGGTGTTTCCAAGTTATAGCTAGTATAACTTTAGCTGCAATAAGTATTGTGCAAAATTCTTGGCAAAATACATTTATTTGGGTAAAAATCTAGGAGTACAATGGAAGGGATATGTGGTAGCTTTATACTTTACTTTATCCCATTGAATTGCCTTGGCATTTTTTTGGCAAAAATAAATTGATCATTGAGTGTGTATTCCTAAGTTCTTTACTTTGTTCCTTTGATCTGCATATCTGTCTTTACTCCAATAGCACACCATTTGATTACTCTATATGTCTTGAAATAAGGTAGAGTCATTTCTTCCTTTTCTTTTTCTTTTTTAAAGTTTTCCTTATTGTTCTTTGCATACCCATATGAATTTTAGTATCAGATCATCAACTTGTTCAAAAACCTGCTGAGATTTTATTGAACCTACTAGAGGCTGGATGCATGAAATTCCTGCTAGGGGCTCGGCCCTCGCAGCCCTGGCTTTGTCCAGAAGGACGTCCGGAAGGTCATTTGGCTGTCTGGTCTAATTAGCATATTACGCTTTTATTATTATAGATGATTTGATTTGGAGAGAATTAACATTTTAGCAGTATTACTTGTTGTGTTTCATGAACATGGTGCATTACTCCATTTACTTAGATCTTCTGTAATTTCAGTTTTTGCAGTTGTAAGTGTAAAGAACTTCTATATTTTTATCAAATGAATCCTTTAGTGTTTCACATTATTGTATGTATCTGTTTCTTTGGTATGCCATTTAGGCTGGGAGCAGTTTAAAAAAATTTTGAGTTTTGGTTATTTTTACTCTTTGCCATAAATTTTATAAGATATTGAAGATTTTAAAGAATATGGATTATGTTATTTTCCTCTAAAATACGTTTTCTCCTAACAGATTGTTAAATTCCTGGAAAGTCACTTTGATCTTGTCAAAACTTGCATGTTGGCTTCATAGAGGGAAGTCGGTGTCAGTTTTGTCCTTACTCCTGGAGTCTGGTTCTTCCTCCAAGGGTACAGTCTTTGGAAGACAGGACTCCCCCATTTTCGCCCCTCTTACATGCCAGCATCTCTTCAGTCCTCTGGCTTCTGAAACTGCTTCTCAGCCTCCCAGAGGACCTTTTTGCACAAGGACAGCTTAGTAATCAGCCAAATACACTGAAGCTTGTTTTTCTTCAGTCCACCGCCCCTTGCCCACTCACAAAAAATCAAAGTTGTGTTTAAGGTCCTACATGGTGACAGCTTGACATTTTTACCCAGCAAGAGTGAGACTGTCTGTATCTATTGCTCTGAATTGAATCTTTAAAACCACCCTCAGGGAGACAGTTTGTTTGAATGCAGGGCTCATTTTTTGACCTTTCCTTCCATCTAGGGATCAAAGCCTTGGGTTGGTTGCTATCCAAAGCCAGGAAAAAAAAGAAAGAGGGAGGGAGGAAGGGAGGGAGGGAGGGAGGGAGAGAGAGAGAGAGAGAGAGAGAGAGAGAGAGAGAGAGAGAGAGAGAGAGAGGAAGAAAGAAAAAGAGTTGTTTTTTATTTTTTATCTAGTTTATAATTGTTTAGAGTCAGAAGATGAACTTTGTCAATTTAAGAAGAGAAATGTTAATTTTTCTTTTCAAATGAAAAATTATCAGTTATCAGCCCAAAACTCTTAAGTCACCTTCCATTTTTCCTAATAGCATACCTGAAATAGCCGGAATTTTGCCTCTTTCCAACACACACTAATATGTACACACTGTGCTCAGCTCCCTGCACTTAGTGGAATGGGTTTCATACCCACAAAACTTTTGTGCTTCTATTTGCTTGTGTGGAGAAGAGGGAGCTCTTCAGAAAGAATTGTCACAGCGATCCAATCCTCAATTCCCAACTGGGCAGGTCATGGTGGGTAGTCAAGTCCCAGGCATGAAACTTATTTACTGAAAGGCTTTTAAGCAAGCCCTGTCCATTGTTCCTGCGCATCTAGGATAACACACCTTTCAAATGCGAGGAGTAATACCCCTTGAAGTTTAATCACTCCCAAGAAAGCACAAAATCTTTAATTATCCTGTAATCCAATCTCCACCTTGCGGTCTCCCACCTTCATGTAATCTTCCTTAAATCCCCTCTTTAATTGCAAATGCATAAAAGAAACTGCAACCTGAAACTGAAGCACTTGAAATTTTACAAATTTATTTTACAATTTTTTTCAGGTAATTATTGTCAGTTTGGCTTAAATGAACTATTATAAATATTCTCTACAGGTTTGGCTGTTTTTTGTGTGGACATTGACTTGGTATGGCCAGCAGGATTCCAACAAAGCACGCCCTGAACCACCCTGCGGACCCCAGACTCAGCGCCAGGTAAGTGCAAGGGCCCATGGTGCCCCACCGGCTCCCGGCTTCTCATCAGAGGAGCTTGGGTGAGTTTTCTCTCGGAATCCCGAGCCTCTTTGCTTTTAGTAGCAAGTCCAAGACTTTATTTGAGTTGTTCTTAGAAAATCCTGGATGTGGATAAGGGTTGAGACAACCCAGGGAAAGTTAAAAAAAAGGGTGGGTTGCTGCTTTTCATTTTGGCTCTTAATTGGACTGCTTACTGAGAGTCTGAACAAAGTCTTTGCTAGTTAAATGAGAAACTGATCTCTCTTTAAAGTAGGAGTAAGGACACTTGCTCCCCCAACCCAAATGGGGTCACAGTAGTTGTTTCTGAAACCCAAATCTGACGTGGGGGAGAAGGGTTCCACAAAGTGTCCAGTGTGGAAACCCAACTGATCTGGGAGAGGTGAGCAGGAGACCTGGGGAGTGTTCGTTGTGAAGGGCAAGGTGCCCTGGGAGGGATGCACCCCTAGAGAGGGGCTGGTGCCTTGGGAAGTGTTGCAGTACCTGCAGCGTTCAGTAAGCTCCTGCCGGCTCTTGCTGGGGTATTAGGTGACTAAGGATCTTTGTGGGTTGCCGAAGGAAAAATTTCCTCAAGGGTGTGAAGCAGTACTGTGGGAATACTCACCACCTTTGTTTTATCTGGAGGTATGCACATAAAGGCTGGTTTTCACTAGAAGTTTTTTCAGTGAATCTAGAGATCTCAAAATTAACATGGAAATCGTACCTTCATGGCCAACGAGATTGAGGACAGTCACCCTCCCATTAATACTAAGATGGCCGAAATGAGGATCCTTTGATATTTATAAATTCATCTTTTTCACGGACAATTAGAAAAAAAACTGGCTATAAAATTGGGCAGGATTATTGGAAAGAATAGTAATTTTGTCTCTTGAAGCTTCAAAAAAAAGATTTTAGATAAATGAATCAACCTATAATGTTTAGGTGTTTTTTGGGTTTTCCTATATAGTTCAACTGTTTATGGTTACTGAAAATATATAAGATCATTGTTAATACTCTTTTTATGGTTTACATAAATGTTATACTAGATGCCAAATGCAGAAAAATGAGACAGAGGGCAAAACTTGGATCATGATAGGTCACAGGGTACAAATGATCCAGAGTGGTTTTTGTTGTTGTTTTTGTTTTGCAATGAAGGCCATAAGACCTGACTGCCTTCCATTTACCTGCCCTTCCCTTTTTTGGAAAATGTGGCTTCAACTCACATCCCATGGTTATGGCACCTTTCAACAAGGTGACCTCAATACTGGGATTGCCTAGGAATGAGCCTTTCTATGCTGTGAGACCATACAAACTATCAGACCAATAGGTTGGTCATCAGTACATCTTTTTTAAAAATTAAATCTTTATTGTTCAGATTATTACAGTTGTTCCTGTTTTTTCCCCCAATAGCTTCCCTCCACCCGGTTCCCACCCCACACTCTGCCCTTACCTCCCCCCATCCCCCACTGTCCTCATCCTTCAGTACATCTTTTGACCCAAAGGGGAATTGTGGAAGAAAAGGGAGTTTTAGTTATGGTAACCTCACAGGGTGATCTGATCGTCAAGTCCTAACTGGGCAGGTCATGGTGGGTAGTCAAGTCCCAGGACTACAACTTCTAAAGTGAAGAGATTTAAAGCAAGTCTTTTCCAGTGTTCTTATGCATCTGTTACCGGGGAATTGAGTTTCTTCATTGCTAGGGGGAGTGGGATTCTTGGGGCGCTGCTGGAATAAGCATTTCCAGAGGCCACCATTGGAGAATGAGATGTGGTAAGAGGCCTTATTTTTGTGGAGTTATATTTCTAACTATCCTGAAATCTAATCCCCACCTGGCTTTCTCGCATCTCCATGAAATCTTCCTTAAGTTCCCTCTTTAATTACAAACACATAAAAGAAACTGCAAACTGTTATTCTTCAGAGTGTTTGGGATCTTGCTTCCTGGCAATTGTCATCAATTTTTTCTCAAATAAGAGCTTATAAAAATGCTCCACAGGTTTGTATGTCTCTTATGTTGACACTTGGAATGTTTTCCTTATAATCTCTTTGAATAGATTGTTACCCACTGTCAACGGTTCTCATACTTCCCTTAATTTTTCCTTCAGAGAATTTACTACACTGTAATTTTGTGTGTGTTTGTTTTTGCTTTTCTTAATAATCTGCTTCATCCTTTCTGAAGGCGGGAACTATATCTGTTTTACAAACACAGAATCTAGTACTTGCTTACATTAGTTCAAGTTTGTGTTTATATTTCAAAAATAAAATACAAGTGTATTTACTAGGTAGCAAGTTCCCAAATCCCATACTATAAATACCAGTATTTACTTAGTAAATATTTAATGGAGCTTTTGGGGATAATAGAGTTTTAGTGTATTCCAAAATTTCATAAATATAAATTAGAGATTGAATAAATTGTTGCCTACCCAAGAACAGGAAAATCTCCTCTAATTTATATGTCTGTCTCTCTTGCCCTGTCAGATCCACCTGTGGTGGATGAAAGGTGAGGTGCTCATCAGTCTCATCATGTCAGGAAATCAAGCGCATGATGCTTCCTTAGATCAATCGAGTGTTCACTGGCATTTGTTTTCTTTCTGCAAAATGAGTCCTTCCAAGTACCTCTCCTCTAGTTCAAATGACTTAACTTTAAAAAACAGTGAAGCCCACTTTTCTAAGATAAAATGCCACCATTTAATAGTCTTTATTTTGCAAAATACAGAAACAAACGATCTTAAGTTATGAAAGCAGAAATTTTTACGGGGGCGTGGGGAGAAACAACATAGTTTAATGTGTTTCATTATTGAAACTAGAGATTTCTGTTTAAAGCTTTTCAAACCTAAATTGGATGACTGGTTAGAGGGATTTGCAGGTAGGACTTATGTTTCCAGTAGGGATTAGGCTATTTGACCTTTAAGGTAGTTATATTCTTTCAGGGGGGAGGAGAGTGCTAGTTATATTCTTAATAGTCTATAATGTTATACTATTACAGGCTTTTGTTTAAAATTTGAAATGTATCATGGAAATATATAATTGAAATATATATAAATCATATGTCCTTTGATGACATGTTGACATGTTGATCCGGGAGAAAAGATGGCAAACTGTGCAGGCCTGAAGAAAAGACCTTATAACCCAAACAACAAACTAAAATACCCCTGGCTGCTGAAACTGGACAATTCTATAATTGTTAGTGAAGAGTTGACAAAGGTAGACTGCCTGTTCAAGGAAAGAAATTTTGCAAGATTTAACAAAAGAAAGCTAATTTATTATTATATCTGGTTTTCTGTTGGAGCATACAAAACAGTTCTACCAAAGTTAAGCAAAATGTCAGAATCTGTAAAACTCAAATATGGAGCCATTAGCATCGCGGTTTTTAAATAAATGAAACAGGATGTTCAAATATGGATCAGGTTTGCAAACGTGGGGTTTGCGGTGGTCTGCACACTTTCTACCATCATAATCATCAGCCAACATTACCGCAGTTCTCCAGGGTCCTGGCCTATGTCGTCGCCTCCAATTATAAGGAATTTAGTAACTACTGTAAAAAAAAAATTCAGAGAATTTTACTTGATATGAATATTTTATTGAGCAAGAAAGAGGGGAATTCAAAACTGAAAATGGTATAGAAGCTCGATTCTCAGTGTTTGTAGCTCAGTTTATGAATGAGAAAGTACATTGCTGTGTTTTTAATTGCAGCTGGTTACTAGCAACTTCCATGTCTTTAGTAGTACTGTGTAAGTTTACTTGTATGTAGTTGATTGACTAGGAAGCTATAAGGTAACACTGACATTGAGAAAGTTTAAGCTTTAATATAGTCAGAGTCAGCATTTTGGGGAAATCAGGACACTTTTAAATTTTGCTTATGTGGCTAGGAGTGTACAGTCTAGGGGTATATTCAAATTGTGCCCTCCATTCCATTTCTCTTTAACATTATACATGCCCATTTTTTGGAGTTACATTTAGGAAATATATTTGTACATTATCAGAATTTGTGAAAATCAGAGATTACTATGATCATAGATTTAAAAAAATCCTATATAATAAAAAGCTAATATGCAAATTGTTCCCTCCACTGGGAGTTTGACCAGGGAGTGGGGCCAGCTGGCCAACCACCTGTGGCTCCTCCCCCCAGCTGGCCCCACCCCCGATCAGCCCCCCACCCCCACCCCAATTGGGGCGGGCTGCCGGACCCCACTTGTGCATGATTTCGTGCACCAGACCTCTAGTTGAATAATAATAACCATAAGGTTGTCATATTATTATAATTCTATTAATCATATTTTGGTTTTAAAATTCCCTGTTGCAATAAATGTATTGAATCCATTAAGAATTTTTCATTACAAAATGTATATGGTTTAGATGTATTGACAGTCTGATCCTTGAATAGCCTCAGGAATAGGTCACTGTCATTGCGTAAGGGGGCAGCACCTTGAAATTCCGTTTCTCCTCATTTTATGGCAGGAGAATGAATTCTACAGTCACAAATCTCACTTGAGAGGACACCTGTGTCCCACGACTCTCAATCCCTTTTCATGTCTTATCATTGATGCGTTTCTGTCACTTAGCACCCTTGGCTCTATCTCCAGGGCCATCATTCCTCTGTCAGTGTAAAGGGCAGACTTTGCACCAGGCCTCTGCAGAAGTAGTGGAGATTAGACTAGAGTTTAGGTTCTCTTCCTACTCCTCCCACATGTCTCTCGTGTACATGCTGTGTTTCTGTTGCCATATGTAAAAGGTACCAGAAATTGGCGCCCTGCATTTAGGACTTGGAAAAGAAGAAAGGGTGATTTGTAACACTCTGGGAAAAGCTATGGTTTAGCAGCAAAGTTTACTAGAGTTTCAGTCACTACAGTTAAGTGTTTAACACTGCCCAAGACATCTTTGTTGAGAGGTCCTTGACCAAATGCCCACCAAATGCCCATCTTCTGACCGGAAAGCCCTTTCTGTCCCTTGGGACTGGAGTTGTGCAAACTGGCACAATTCTCCTGAGAACCTGGGGCCCAGTGAGCCCTCACACAGGAGCATCATTGCCGGAGGCCGGTCCATCCTTGCTGCTTGACGCAGTCGCTGCAGGAAAGAGGCATCTGCACAGCATGTGTTTCAGTGGACCTGGCGTATGTAGCATACTGTTTTTAATATGTTTGCTCCCTTTAGCGCCATGTGTTTTAACCAAGGTCACCTCTCCGAGAAAGGTTGTTTCCCCAGGTGGGAATCTTTCCCTGAGGTTGGGGAGGGGATACAACCCCTTAATTAAGTGCCAGGCGGGTAATTAAGCTACATGGTCTTTACTCCCTGGAATGGAGATGAGAAACACCTTAACCCTTGTAATAGAAATTGACGGGATTGGAATCGGCTGGTATAAATACGGATGTAATAAGACAATAAACGTCAGATCCTCATCAGTTCCTGACCAGAACTCCGACCAGAACTTGGCTGGAGATCCTGGCTATAGGTCCTGACTAGGCTGCTGACCAACTGAAGGCTGTCTTCGTGTCATTCCTTCTTCGCCGACTCCGTCCACACCTTTGGGGACCCCTGGACCTGCTGGGATTGGACCCCAGAACATCATGAGTGAGAATTCTGTTTATGTTAGCGGAGTTGACCTCATTATTGCCAGGAAGGAAACATCCTCTCAAATGAAAGAGGGGGAGTCTTTTCCCCCAAAGTTAATTGATGACTAAAAATAGCTGAAAATATTCTTTAACTGGGGAGGAAAATTATATTAAAATATCTTTAAAAACACACACACACACACCCCAAAACCCTTGTACCCAGCAACTGTGACAGGACTATAAAACATACTCTACTGTTTTAAAGCAACCTCACTGGCCCATTTTTGTTGCAGTCTCTGGTGTAGCTCCCAGTGCTCATAGTTTATATCAGTGGCAGGTTTTATTTCCAGCATTTAAAATCTCCTCTGGCCTCTCAGCTGTCCAGGCATTATTTGGATAGAATCAAGGTTAGTGAAGAACAGAGTGGCTGGTTTTGGTTAACACAATTCATCTTTCAGTCAGAACCAATTTATAGTTCTAAAGGCTACTATATATGTTGGATAAAGAATGGCAGTTTTATAGTTGAGGGATTTCCATTTACCTCTCTCTAGCCATTTCATTTGTAACTATTAAGTGTTTTCTTGGATTTAAAACATCATTTTTTCAGTTTCTGAATTTTTTATTTTCTTTCTGCAGTTGTTCATAATTTTGTGACATATTGACGGGAGGAAGTATTACGCACTATATTAACCTCATTGACTGGAATTAGCCACCCTGACCGGGGAAATCCTGTGTTCTCATGCTGATGCTGTTCAAGGGCTGGCACTTAATGCTGTCTGGTTCCTACTCTTTATTTCTGTGCTCAGGAATGTAAACTAAAGGGACACCTCTACCTTCTCTTTCCTGCTTTAGGGTTAGTTCAGAATGACTGATCCTGCTTAAAGTTTTACAGATCCCGGGGCTAATAAATTTCTAGTTAACTATGCTTTACAGTTAAATTAATTGATTAATTACTTTTTTCCCCTCTTACTGACACTACGCTTTTAATCTCTGTTTCCTCTTATAGTAGATTTCAGTCATGGCTTCACTCCTGCTAGAGTGTGAGCACCTGGAGGGCAGAAACTGCATTTATTATATTTTTATCTTAAACAGCACCTGGCCCACTGAAGGGACTCAATAAATGCTTGTTAAATCAAATGGTTCTAGGATTCACATTGTCTGTAAGTGGACCAGATTAATTGTACCTTATTAATGGCTTTTTAATTGGTGAATTATCAAGTATAGCAGAAAGAGCATGACATTTGAAGTTATATAGATTGAGTTTAATTCCCAACTTCCATATTTACACATATTATGAATTGAATTCTGTGAGCCTCATTTTCTTCATGTGTTAAATGTGAATATCTATCTCATTATGTTTTGGCAGAGTATTTGTTCCACATTAGTATTTAAATGTGATTTCTGCTATCATAACTGATAAAAACAGATGTTTTTAGTCCTTTGTATATTTGCTTTCAAAATACAATAAACTGGGTGACTTTGTAGCTTTGTATGTACCAATAATAATAATGTAATAACTATAGCGATACCTATTATCTATCTATATTTGAGCAGTTATAATAAAAAGAAATATACAAAGGACAAAAGCAAAAAGAAAGCAAGAATTCTAGGAGATAAACTAGGGTTAAAAACAGCTGTTAGCCTGAGGGTTTTATTTTGATGGATGCCCAGATGTGGGACATAAGAGATAAAAGGTAGAGTTCGCTTTAGGTGCTTTTAGTCTAATATCCCGTGTACTTTAGTTATTAAATGGTAAGTCATCAAAGATGACTTACTATGGGAAAGGAATATTGATTTTAGAATGTTAGTAAAAAAGTACTATCAATAAGTGTGGTAGGCTTTTATAGGATTAAAAATATACAGAGTTTTGATAAAGACAGATGTGGTTTAAGCCCAGGCTTTCCCAACTACTAGTTTATGGCCTTTGGTAATGTTCGTATCATCTATAACAGGAGAATAATAACATTTAAATTTCTTAGCCCATAATATAGAATCATGTTACACATTAGCTATCATTATAATTGCCAACATTATCAAATATATCATAATTGCTTAAATTAATAGGCTTTATTTCTTTGAGCAATTTAGGCTTATAGAAAATTGAACAGAAGCTATAGAGAATTCCCATATACTCTCTCTCCCTCACCCTCCTTTTTCATTGTTTCCCTTATTAAAATCTTGCATTGGTGTGGTGTATTTGTTATAAATGGTGAATGAATATTGATACATTGTTATTAACTAAAGTCCACAGTTTACATTAGGGCTCACTCTTTGTGTTGTATGCAGTTCTGCAAGAATTGACAAATGTCTAATGTAGTGTATTCAATATTATCTTATCATACAGACTCGTTTCACTGCCCTAAAAATGCCCTGTGCGACCCCTATTCATTACTCTCTTCTCTCACCCTTTACCTCTGGCAACCAGATACGTAGTTTTGCTTTTTCTAGAATGTGACATAGTTGGAGTCATACAGTATGAAGCCTTTTCAAGCAGACTCCCTTCACTTAAGGTTCTTTGGTATCTTTTCATACAATAGCAAATTTTGCTTCACTGAGTAATATTCCACTACATGGATGTACCATAGTTAATCACTTATTGAAGGACACCTTGGTTGCTTCCAATTTTTGGTAATTATGAATAAAGTTGCTATAAACATTTATGTCCAGGTATTTATGTGTAGGTAAGTTTTCAGCTCATTTGGGTAAATAGCAAAATATTGTATAATTGATAGATATTATAAGACTATGTTTAGTTTTGTAAGAAACTACTGATTGTCTTCCAGTGTACCTGTACTATTTTGCATTCCCAACAGCAATGAATGAGAGTTCTTATTGACTTACATCCTCACTAGCACTTGGTGTTGTCAATATTTTGGATTTCAGCCATTCTAATAGGTGTATCGTAGTATATTATTATTATTGTATAACATTATGTTGAGCATCTTTTCATATGCTTGTTTACCATCCATATTATCGCATCATTTTTAAAAGGTAGCTACTATTTGTGCAATATATCCTGCGTTATTGGATTAGCTATGTTATACTTTTTGGAACACAGAGAAGTTCTGGAATGGAGAAAGACAAAAAGAGAAGAGAAGGACAAAAAAATGATAGAACTCCTGATGGTATCAGAGAAGCCAAAACAGCGTGGCAAGGCAGGGCAGTAAGCTTTGATTCATGGGGTTTTTATTGTCATTTAACTCATTTAATTTTTCTTTTTATGTATTTCAATGTTCTTTCACGTATAGTAGGTGTATATACATTTAAACTGTGATATGTTCTTGATAAATTGGACTACTATCATTACTCAGTTTTCCTGATTTTACAGAGACATTTATCAAATTTTACATATTGGATTATTGAATCCAAACTTTAAAACTCAGCTAACAACTGCTTTTATATTTTTCTTTGAGAATGGAAACACCAATTTATAAAGAAAGACAAAGTTAGAGCTACCCAGGATGATAAAAACATTTCATATAACAAATCCTGTCTTATAACATTTAACTCATGGAACATAACAACTTTGTACAAATTTTTACAGCTTTGTAAACATGTTATAAAAATTAGTTTTTGCTAACATTACATACTGAATGTTATGTTATAAAATTCTACATTCAAGAAGAGTTCACTTTTATAGTTGAATTTAATGTTTCTTAGACGTTCACTGAACAACATTAACGGAGACTTCAGAGACTCAGATAGGATCATGTCAGTAGAAATGAGAAAAAGTCAAGTCAATGGCAAGATACTATGAATGGAATAATCAGGCTTGGCAACTGTTTGAATGCAGGGAGAAAAAAAAAGTAATTAAAATGTCCCAATTTAGAACTGGCTGACTAGAAGCATCATAAATAAATGAGAAAAGCTTGCGTTTTTAAAGAAAGGAATGAATCCAGCATTGAACATGCAGTCTCCACCAGGAAATCCATGTCAAAATATTCAGCTGGATGGGTGTTTATTAGTGTTGAAATTATTTCTAGTTCTAATTTTGATTATAGGTTCATTCTGTCTAAAACCTTAATCATAGACATTTTTAGGACTTGGAGATGACATACTGAAAAGTATAACTAAAAATTCTGTGCAACGTGGGAGAAATATTCTCACAGATGAAAAGTCAAACATCTGAAGACTGAAAAAGTAAATGAACCGTTGTCCATTCTGAACGCTCTGCTTTCACTGAGATTTTTGTTGTTACTATTTTTTTCCCTCTCAGTAGTTTTTAGGCTGCCATAATCAAGATTATTTATGTGCTTATCTCTTTCTGGAATTTCTGGAAAATATTAGAGAATTCTGTGCTATTGGGGGACAAGAGTGAGGGGATGAATCCTCTGGGTGAAATCATGATTCTTGTAGAGTGATCACAAGTGGGTTCATACTGATGTCACCTCGCTACTTGAGCCCTTCCTTATCCTGCAACTGGTGATAATTTTAACTTTTTCAGATTTTGATAGTATTTTAATAAAATATGTGGATCAATTTATGTTAGTGATGGAGAATTACTGTGTGTTTGGGTAAGTGTGTGAGTAAGGATTTTTTGGTTAGACCTGGTTACCACTTATGGAATGGACAATAGTTAGAGAACAGCATGATAACAAATGATGTGAGACAGGATTTCTGTGTTAAAGACACAGAATAATAATCTACGTTACCAGTTATTGAGTGGTTTCTCTGTGTTAGGCACTGTGCTGTTTTTTGTTGCCTTATTTCACTTAATACTACTAACAGCCAATGTAATATACCCAAAAATCTTGTTTTGACATCATTTACAAAAGATTTATTGTGGCTCTTACTCTTCCTTTTCCCCAATATGCATAATTTCACACTTTCTGATGTCTGTGACTTCAAACATGTTCAGTTTCCACATTTGGCGAGGGTGGACGGGTGATGGGGTGGGGGTCGGATAACCTGCCTTTCACACTCCAGTTTTTAGAAGTTATTTTTTAATTTAAGTTTAATTGGAGGCCCTTCCAGATAGCTCAGTTGGTTAGTGTTGTCCCAATATGCCAAGGTTGTGGTTCAACCTCTTGTTAGGGAACATACAAGAATCAACCAATGAATGTATAAGTAAGTGGAATAACAAATCCATCTCCTCTCTCTCTTCTCTTTCTTAAAAAATCAATAAAAATAATAAAAAAGTATAGTTGATATGCAATCTAATATTGGTTACTAGAGGCCTGGTGCATGGATTCGTGCACCGGTGGAATCCCTTGGACTGGCCTGTGCACGCTAGCAATCCGGGACCCCTCAGGGGATGTTGGATTGCAGGTTTCGGCCTGATCCCCACAGACCAGGCTGAGGGACCCCACCAGTGCACGAATCTGTGCACCAGGCCTCTAGTATGCATATAAGATCTTTGGTTAATCTCTTCCCATCCTCCGCCCTCCCCCCTTCCCTCTTGAGATTCATCAGTCTTTTCATGTTTCCATGCCTGTGTGTTGAGCGTCTGCCCCCCTGGTTGTCATTGCACATCATAGCTACCATATGGTCATCTGGTCAGCCTGTTGCTTAGGCTTTTATATATATAGATATTAGTTTCAGGTGTACAATAGAATGTTTCAACATTTTTATACCTAACAAATTCTAGTAACCATCTGTCACCATGTAAACTTACTATAATAATATTGACTCTATTCTCCTTCCTCTTTTCACCCATCTACCCACTCTCTCCCTTTTGGTAACCATCCCTTTGAACTCGTATTTGATGACTTATTTTTCTAAGTTTCTAACATTTTCTGTGACTATTTATAGGATGCAGACTTAATTGAAATCTATTTTCTACCAGACTTCACTTGCCCAAAACACATTCCATGGGACCACCACTTCCCAACTCAGAAAAGAAGATAGACTTGTGCTTGTGTGAGATAATGGTGATAGCTTCCATTAGAGTTGTGTAATCACTTCATAGCATTACTTATTTAAAGTGTATAATGGTTTTCTGGAAATATAGAAAAAAGGGTAAAAATCAGATGCATTTCCAGATTATAGGTTAAAAAAGTTCTAAGTGTTACCTTTCCACTGGAAAGGTAATGGAAATCAATGATGAATATATTAGTCCCTGAAGCATTAGATACTCTATTAGTAAAAGTAGTTTTAAGGTGTCTCCAATCCTTTTAATATCAATCAAGTTGGTTAGGTTGTACTTGAAAAGGACATGAACAAAGTCTAAGTAGGATGATTTCAGTGACTTCAATTACATTGTAATTTGTACTATGTAATTGTGTTATTATAACCAAAGGTGGTAGTATGCCTGGAAAAAAGAAGAGTTAATATATAAAGATCTGTCCACATTTTCCATTGTTTGCACTTAAGAACTCTGGTTAATGTGTCTGTTGTACTTGGTTTATCAGTCAATTTTGTTTTTGGCTTCATGTGTTAGAAAACCTAAAATGGCTGTGGCTTAAACAAGATAGATAGTCCAAGGCCGGGGAGATGCTATCTGGTGTCAGAGATGCATGGCAATCCTTTCTTGTTTCTCTGCCTTGCTTTACATATATGTGCCTCTTCATGATCCAGAATGGCTTTCCCACTTCTGGTTATTATGTGTACACAAAGCAGCATTGATGCAGAAGACTCTATGCTTCTCTCTAAGACTGCTTCTCATTAACTGGACACAAATCTTTCTGCTCCCATGACCTTAATTACATGG
>NW_005871330.1:0-12228 GCF_000147115.1 Myotis lucifugus
AGGCGTTCTGCACTGCCCCAGCTATTCTGTGCCTCTGGGCAGTTGTGGGAAGGTGGAAAGGCGACTCTGGGCCGGAATGAAGGCAGAAAGGCGGCTCAGGGCCGGAGCGAAGGCAGCCAAGGGAAGGCAAGCCCATTCTTGCATGAATCTTCATGCATCGGGCCTGTATGTATGTTTATATATACATACATATTCAAATATATGTTTATTGATTTCAGAGAGGAAGGGAAAGGGAGAGGGAGATAGAAACATCAATGATGAGAGAGAATCAATGATCAGCTGCCCCACTCTGGAGATTGAGCCCGCAACCTGGGCATGTGCCCTGGCTGGGAATTGAACCATGACTTCCTGGTTCATAGGTCGACGCTCAACCACTGAGCCACGCTGGCTGGGCTGATTTATATTTTTAAAAAGTCTACTCTGGCTGCCGTGTGAAGGGTACATCATAGAGGGGCGAGAGTGGAAGACAGAAGGTCGATTGGGAGTCTTTTGTGATTGTCCAGTCGAGAGTGGTGGCTTGGACGAGCGTGTTAGGTAAGAGACGTCAGATCCTGGATATACTTGAAGATGGAGCTGATGGGTTTGCTGATGTGAGAGAGTGAGTGATCCAGGAGGACCCTGCTTGGCTAGCATATACGTGACTAGGTGGTCAGGTTAGTAGTGCAGTTAATGGGATGGGAAAGAATTGGGTGGGAAACAGTCAGTTTTGGAGAGAAATCTAGAAACTTGTGACTTGATAACTAAGATTCCTAAAAGCCCTCCGAGTCAAGATGGTTTAAGGAGATAAATGTTTGAGCCGTCAGCACAGGGATGGACTTGAAAGCCCGGGGCTGGCTGAGCTCCCCTGGGGAAGGCACAGATAGGAAGGAGTGGAGACTTCAGCGATCCCTGGAGCTCCCCACAGGAGGGTGGACAGGGCGAGAGGCCAGCAAAGAAGGGGGAGGAGCCAGGGAGAGAGGAAGAAACCTGGGTGCAAATGAGCCACTGATGCAGAAGAGGAAATTGTGGCCAGCGGTGTCACATATGGTTGAGAGGCTAAGGCGAGGCTGGGTAAGTGATCACCAGGCTGGAGGGCCACTGTTTGAGAAGCTCTGAGGTGGCACTAAACCTGGGCAGGTAAGAATCTAGCCATAGGTGTCAGTACTGGGTGGTACTACCTCTTCTCCCCAGGGCTATGCCGGAGATCCTCACCGAGGCTGTCTTTTCATTGATTCCAGAGAGAGAGGAAGGGAGAGGGAGAGAGAGAGAAACATTGATCGGCTGCCTCTTATATGCACCCCAACATGAGATCAAACCTAAAACTTGGGTAAGGGCCCTGACTGGAATCAAGCCCTTGACCTTTAGGTGAATGGGATGATATTCCAACCAACTGAGCCACATTGGCCAGGGCTGGGAGACGACTTTTACTGTCAAAGGCAGGGATGATACTGTTCTGTACAGAACGGTCCCTCCCAGATGCCAGCAGTCCAAATGCCAGAGAAACACCGATAGCCGGGGAACGTCATCCTCCCAGCAGATCTGGTTATGGGACATTGTGATAACGAGGCATTTTTAAACGAAAATGAATGGATTCGACCTTGTGGTGCTGCACTGACGTCACTGGGGACGGGTGTCGGAGAGGCTGTCCAGGAAAGGATAGAAACACGGCTTGCTTTTGCAACTTTTACAAAAACATGACCCTTAGACAATATTGCTGGGGTCCCTGGGAGTGTGGGGGCCGGGGGCTCAAGCTTCCTTGGGTTTTCAGTAGGGTAGGTGCCCCGATGATACATTTCTTTTATGGCTTTCATTGGGCTCAGAAGTTTTGTTTTTCTCTCTTTCAGTGATTTCCAGATAGTATGTTATTTCAGTTGTGATTTCTCTTTGATCTAAAGGTTATCTGGGAGTCTCAAATATTTAAGATTTTTTTTTGGTCACCTTTTTAATCTTTATTTCTAATTTTGTGGATTGTGATCCGAGAATGTGGTTCTCAGACATTCCCTTTTTGTGGGCAAGTAAGTACCTGAGTATTATTTTGTTAAGTGTCCTGTGCACGTATGAAATAGTGTACACCTCACCTATTTGAGGGATGTGAGCTTTATGCCATTACTGTTAAATTAGGTGAGCCGACGGTTGTCTTCGATTCGCCTATGTCTTTAAATTAACCTTGGTAAGACTGCCTGGCTGGGAAAGGGGTGTATGCACCCCTTCTTGTAGAGCTATAGCTTTAATCAGGTACCCCAAGAACTTGAACAACTTTCGTTTTAAATATAAGCTTATGTTTAGCTGCTTTGTTGGGAGGGTCTGTGAGCTGCTGACTGTGAGGTCTTCTTTAGAAATTGTGTCTTTTCTCATTATAATGTTGCTCTTTATCCTGCTTAATGCCTTTCATCTTAAATTCCACCTGTTCAAGATGAATAATGATATAATGATACCTTGGCATCCTTCCTTTTGGTTTGCATTTGCCTGGCATCGTTTCACCCTTCTCTTTTGCATTAGAGTCCATTTTAATCAGTTCGATACACATTATGTTGCTTTCTTTTACTGTCAAAAATACAGAGCCTACCTTATAATGGGGAGAGTTCAGTCTGTTTATATTTAATATAATAACTGCACAACTTGACTTCGTTTTATTTAAAACTTTTTCCATTGCTTCTTTCTTTTTTTAAATTTTTTTAACTGATTTGATTATGTTGTTCTTTGTCCCCTTTTTCTCCCCTTGTTCCTTTGGAAGTTCTGTTCTTTTCCATCTTGCTAATGGCTGCTTTATGTTTCCCAATTCTTACAATCAAATGGCTTTTCCTGTAATTATGTGGCTATGAAAGGCCAACAACTTCCTGTGAGTCCTGTCCCCCCCCTGCTTTCTCTCCTCCCCCCAGACATGTGAGGCCTACACGACGCTTCCATGTCGGCCCTCCAAACCAGGGCTTCCGATGCTTTCACGTGTTCCCTCTGGTCTGCGTTAGGCGTCCCCCACCTCAATCCCCAACTCTCAGATTTGCTGAGATGGTGGGATATTCTTCAGACTGCAATTAGAACTCCGCTTGCAGTACCTTTCCATCCCAAACACACTGACTTAACGTTATGTGGCACAGTCTCACCCCATCGGAGCCCCACGTGGTTGGGCGGGCGGTGCACTGACCACAGGGTCCACTGAACACCTCGGATGGTTCCACCACCGCTGCCTGAGGTCTCAGTTCTGACCCGGGAGTGATTGGTCAGAGCTCTTCTGGGGTGTGCGTCATGAATCCTCTAACTCTGCACGGCCACAGATCTTTCCTTTCACTTGGGAGTGAGTGGCGCTTGGCTGCTTGGAGGACTCTTGGCTTGCAGTCCTTTTCTCCCAGGCGTCTGCGGGAGGTTTCCCACGGTCTGCCAGGACTCAGGGCTGCAGGTGAGAAGCCCATTTATTTATTTTTTTCCCGTGAGAGTCACTTGTTCTTTCTGGCTGGAAGCTTTTAAGATTCTGTCTTGGACCTTGGAGTTGAGAAGTTCTACCAGAGCGTGCCTAGGGGTGTGTGTTGTCCATCAATCCCACCTAGAACTGGGAAGGCCTTTCCTTCTACAGATGCAGGCTTTTCTTTCGGGAAATGATCTTTTTTGTTGTTTAATTAATTATTGTCTCATCTGCTTTTCAGATTCCTGTTACTTGCCTGTTGTGTCTCCTGGATCTGTCCTCTGAGTCTCCTAGCTTTTCCCTGAGATTTCTGTCTCTCTGTCATTTTGCTCTGTGGTATGAGACATTGCTTTCACAATTACGGACTTTTCACAAATTCCAGGATCATTTCAGGCCACTAGTTTGAGTTCCAACAGGGACCTTGGATGTCTTCATTTACTGACTTGAAAAACCTGGGAGTTATATTTTCAGTTTCTAGTTGTTTTATACCTGAATCTCCTTAAGAACTTTAAATTGTCTGTTTCCTCTGGTGGCTCCATTTCAAGGGGCTCTTCTGATGGTCGCATGTTCTGACCCTCTGATTGCTGGACCCCTCGTGTGCGCTGTTATTTTTCTGTTTCTCCCAAAGGGGCCCCCTCCATCTTCTCTTGAGCAGTGGTTATTAGAGTGGGGGAGGGCAGTGGCCTCAGCTCCCAAGTTAGCCTTTCTCCTCGCCGGCCTGGTCCTGGAGGCTCGTCTCAGAGGCGGAGAAGGCTCAGCTCACCTATGCAGCTTCCCCTAATCTTCTAAATGCCCGAGGGCCAGGCTGCCTGAGGCTGCACTCTGCACCCACAGCAGAGTGGTCTCCAAATGCAGATCGGGGCTCAGAAGAGGAAGCCCCTTTTCTCCCTAGATCCCAACCACTGGTGGTCTGTTTCCTGCCTCCCTGGCCCTCCAAGCTTACCCGTGCCCCGGGCCTTTGCACTAGCAGCTGCCTCTGCCTGGAGCCTGTTCTCCTCAGATCTCCACATGGCTTCTTCCCTCTCTGCCCTGAGGTCTCATCATTCCTCAGGCGTCACTCACTGACAGCCCCGTATTTCCCCCGCATTCTTCCTCATAGCTCTTGTCCTGACATCCCATGAGATCATAAAATTTTATTTCCTGTCAAACCCCATAAGGGACAAGCGCTTTGTATTTTTTCGACAACGATGTCCCCAGCCCTGAAAACTGTCCTTAGCCCGCAGTAGGCTCTTAGGAAATAGTGATTGAGTGCGGAAGTGAGTGGAAACCCTCGGAAGACAGAAAGCACTGGCCAGGAAAGGGCTGGTCCTGTTGCCGGTGGGCTAAGGATGCTGAGGAGAGGGCCCTGCCCACCCCTGCCCACCGCTCACACTGGGGTGGCTCCGCTTCCCTTGGGGGGCTGTTGTCATTGGTGAAGATGGGCATCTAGCCAGCGTTGCCCCGACTCCTTCAGCAAGTGAACAGCACCTGCGGAGGCTGAGAGCAGGGGCTTGGGCTGGCACTCTATGCCATGCTCGGCACACAGGGACTGGCCCTCATTTGGCCTGGAAAAGCAGGTCCAATAAGCAGAACTTGTGCAGAGTATGCTGTTTCAGGAAATACTTAAAGATGAATGGAAGTGATGTTGAATCGGAGGGCTAGACGCCTCAGGGACTGGTCTTTACCAGGAGTCTGCACTGCCTGGCCTGTAGCTGGCTACCTTCTTGGGCACTGGTATGCCCTGTGGCTTCCAACGTGCTAATGCAGTCGTTCTCAACCTTCTGGCCCTTTAAATACAGTTCCTCATCTTGTGACCCAACCATAAAATTATTTTCATTGCTACTTCATAACTGTAATGTTGCTACTGTTATGAATCGTAAAGTAAATATCTGATATGCAGGATGGTCTTAGGCGACCCCTGTGAAAGGGTCGTTCGACCGCCAAAGGGGTCTCGACCCACAGGTTGAGAACCGCTGTGCTAATGGCTTCAGTGGAATAGGGGTGAGAGCATGATGCTCCGAGGGCAGGAGCCGCAGTGGCCTGTCTGTGGCCCACGGCTGTGTCCGTGCCCAGCACAGCGCCTGAAGCATCCGAGGGGCCCAGTCACTGCCGGTTCAATGGCTGGCGTTGCAGTGACTCCTGTTGAGCTGGAGGGGTCTGTGGGCACTAATGCTCTTGGCATCTCTTTCAGGAGGCCTGGAGTCCAGGCCCTTGGTCCGGGGAGAGAGAGGCCGAAGCATCAGCATGAAGGTGCCCACTGCCTCTCGAGCCAAGCAGGGGGCCTTCAGGACCATGCCCCTCCGGTGGTCTTTTGGACACAGAGAGAAGCCGGTGGTGGCGTCGGTCGAGTTGGTGGAGTACTTGGAGTCCAGACGGAGGCCTCGGTCTACGAGCCAGTCCATCGTGCCGCTGCTGACGGGCGCTGCTGGCGGGGACGAGAAGTCGGCGGGGCCGAGGTCAAGTGCCACCCCCTCTGCTAAGGGTGAAGGTAGTGAGCAGCGAGCCAGCGAGAGAGGACCAGCCGGCGTGTCCTGCCCCGAGGGCCACCTCAGCCATGGAGTCTCGGATGGTCTGAACACAGCGGGGAAACTGGAGGGACATGCCGGCCACGATATCAGGCCCCCCAGGCAGTGTGACCTGCTGCTCACAGTCACACCCTCCGTGCGCACTGAGAAGCGAGCCCGGCCCGAGGGCCAGAGGACCGCGAACGGGAAGGGAAGTGGCCATGTGGGGACCCAGGACGCCTCAAGTACTGTGGGCAGATCAGCTCCTCACAATGCCTTCTCCAGGGCCAGGGCAGATGCAGAGGGAAGGGACCCTGAGACAGACAGACTCTCACAGGGGACCCTCACCCTTCTGAGGTCTGTGTTTTTGAAGAAGAACAAGAAGAATGACAGGGCTGAGGTGTCCCCAGTCTCCCTGGGGAGTGGCAGACTGAGCCCAGCGGTGGGTGAGCAGACTCCTGTCTCGTCCTCTCCCCTGCGGGTGCCGGGGGGCCAGGCCAGGGGCCCGGAGGGCGCGGTCCGCTCTGCGCCCAGCTCTCTGCACCTCCCGCGCAAGGCCTGCAGGCCCCCGAGGGCGAGTGCCCCGAGCCCGGCACAGAGAAGTGCTCCCGGGGAGCACACGCCTTTCGGCAGCTTGCAGAGGGTGAAATACCACACTCTCTCCTTACGGCGAAAGAAATCGTTACCGGAGTCCAGCTTTTGATGGTGCGGCCCAGTGTCGTGTGAAGCTGGCATCCTCTCAGCTCTGTCCCGAGCAGCTGCAGGCGGCCTGGCTTGCGAGCAGGACTCTGGGAAGCCACTTGTCTTGGGACCCCTGAGAAATAAAATATTTTTGGTCTTCACGTCTAGATTTCCAACACATCCGAACACCTTCCTGTCTTGTCAGCTGCTTTTCTCCTCAGGGGACACTAGAGGGTGCTGTTGGGTCAGCATTACCGGTTCAGGCCAAGAACTGCTGTTTTGTTTAAATAAGTCCAGGACCTGAGGAATTATTTAAAGAGTGATCGGTTGTGGGCACACCTTTCAACATAACTCTGTAGGGAAGCCCAGTTAATACGAATCTTCCCTATCAAATCAAATATTGCCATTGGCTGCTCCTATTAATTTTTTTTTTAAATTTAAATAGGTGACTTAACAGGAAAAATCTTTTCCTTTTAATGTTTCTCTGGGATAAAGCACTGAAGATGCCAAAAAAAGTGGTAGTGGCAGGCAAGATTCTAGGAGAGAGATGATTGAGGTGTTAGGAGAATATTTAATATATAACAAAATAATTGTATTAAAGATTTTCAAGGTATTTAAAAAAGGTAACTATTTTGATACTAGGACAAAAGGAAGTTCTTTTTAAAAAAAGTTTAAATATGAGGTGTGTGTATACTTTTAATAAAAGCCCATCATTGAAATATGGGAATGGCTGGAATACTCATGTTTTATAAATGGTATTGTTTTGTTCCTGCTGTATCCACTCGGCTCATTGCTGTTGATATCAGACCGTCATTACTCGAGTTTTACTGGAATTTCAAAAAGCTTTTAATTAAAATGACTTGCTTTAAAATATATTTTTATTGATTTCAGAGAGGAAAGGAGCGGGGGAGAGAGAATCATTGATTGGCTGCCTCCTCTCCTGCATGCTCCCTACTGGGGATGGAGCTCGCAATCTGAGCATGTGCCCTGACCAGGACTCAAACCATGACCTCCTGGTTCATAGGTTGACGCTCAACCATTGAGCCACGCCAGCCGGGCTAACATGACTTGCTTTATAAGACATAGAAAGCTCCGGTCTCACTTGCGAGGGCCTGGGAGTTGAGCCTGCCCATTTCCTGGAGCTTCGCATGCTGCTCAGTGGCCGCTCTGACAAATGCCCTGTCGCTGCCCCTGGAAGCTGCCAAGTGACCTCAGGCCCGTGGCCCGACAGTTGGGGTTCCTGCTGAATCTGTACTTAAACAGCACGCTTTCTAGAAATACTTCCTTTCTCATGGGAACCATTAGTTCCGGACATCAATTCCCCAAATGTAGTTCTCATATTCACTGCAGGGCTGCAGGGCTCACTGGTATGTCTTTGCTGTTTTTTTTTTTTCTTTTTCTTAAGAAGAAAGAATGATGTCCTTTTGTGTCCCCACTGGGAAAGACGCTTGCTTTTGAGCACGAACTAAGTGGAACCGAGCTAAGGTGGACCCGAGATAACAGGAGAAGCAGGAAACCCAGCCGCCTGACTCATGAGGGCACGTGCGCACAGTGGACCTGTGTCTGCATTTCAGAAGCCCAGGTTCTGTTCCTGTCCTGGCCGCTGTGCTCCGGGCTGGTGGGAGCCATGGCTGGCCACGTCCTCTGTGGCTATGAATTCTGGGAGCCTTCCTGCTTTATCTGGTTCTTTCTCAGATGCCGCTCATTCATCATGTTTAGCACTCATGCTCTTTCTAAGCTCAGCCTCACTTCCTGTGTCCTCAGATGTGCTCCCCTTGTAAGGTCCCAACTTTAAATAGCCCTGGGTATGCTGGGGGGGGGGGGGCGGGCGGAGTTAGCTGTGTTCTCCACGATGCACCGTGAGGTGGAGCGCTGGCCCTGGGCCTAATCGCTCACAGACCCTGGTGGACCCATCTTCAGCAAGGATGCCAGAGGCCCCTAGGTATTCCCTTCCCTGAGGCTGCTTTCCCTTCTAGAGCAGCGGTTCTCAACCTGTGGGTCACGACCCCTTTGGGGGTCGAACGACCCTTTCACCCGGGTCGCCTAAGACCATTGGAAAACATATATAATTATATACTGTTTTTTTGTGATTAATCACTATGCTTTAATTATGTTCAATTTGTAACAATGAAAATACATCTCGCATATCAGATATTTACATGACGATTCATAACAGTAGCAGGATTACAGTTATGAAGTAGCAACGAAAATAATTTTATGGTTGGGGGTCACCACAACATGAGGAACTGTATTAAAGGGTCGCGGCATTAGAAAGGTTGAGAACCACCGTTCTAGAGGAATCAGTAGGGAAGGCTGTGAGGACAGAGCATGTCTCTATCGAAATAAACCTACGTTTCTATGAAAACTGAACCTTTTGTTTTCTTGCAGCCCACATACACTTAAACCTTGTTTATTTGGCCCGTGTTAGCCTTTGAGTCTGACATGCTTGCTGTGAAATCTTCCTGTCATCTTTGACCTCATTTCTCCCTACCCCTCACTCCCAATCCGTTGCCAGTTCCACATTCGTTGCATCACTTGCCTCTGTCTCTACCTCCTTCCCCCTGACCCTCTCTAGCCATCACCTGCGTTATTGCAGCCGCCTCCTAATACAGCTGCCAGAGCTGATGCAGCCATGCTGATTGGGCCGCCCTCAGGGCACCAGGCTCCAGCGTTTCTGACCCTCTATCCACAGCAAAACTGTCCTCCTATGAGCCCAGCCCTCGCAGCCAAGTGGTCTGTCTGCTCATGTGTAGTGAGACACATGTCACTGAGCAGATTGGTTTGGAATATTCTGGAGATAACAGTTCTACCTTAGAGGGGCTTGTTTTGGTGTCTGAAATTCCCACTCGCAATTTTGGAGCATATAAGGCCCTTTGATGAGGAGCTGCTTAGTTCTCCGATGCCGTCCGGAGCCAGCTGTTACCGGGGGCTCGGGAAGTGCCCCTAGAGCAGGGGTGGGCAAACTTTTTGACTCGAGGGCCACAATGGGTTCTTAAACTGGACCGGAGGGCCGGAGCAAAAGCATGGATGGAGTGTTTGTGTGAACTAATATAAATTCAAAGTAAACATCATTACATAAAAAGGTACGGTCTTTTTTTTTTTTTTAGTTTTATTCATTTCAAACGGGCCGGATCCGGCCCGAGGGCCGTAGTTTGCCCACAGCTGCCCTAGAAGGATGCCTGTGTCTGCTGGAGAGATGGGCTGTTTCCTCTGGTTTTCTACTTCCCCCAAAGGAGTCTCACGATTCTTCTGGGTGTTGGTCATGTCGGTCACGATCCAGGCTGGAAACAGAGATCCACTCGAATAGGGTGTATTAGTTTCCTGTGGCTGCCGTAACAAATACCACAGACGGGGTGGCTTAGAACAACAGAAACGTATTGCCTCACAGCTCTGGAGGCCCGAAGTCAGATCAAGGGGTCAGCAGGCCCTGCTCTCAGGACAGCTGTAGGGGAGAATCCCTTTTGGCCTCTTCCTGGCTTTTGGTGGTTTGCCTGCAATTCTTGGCCTTTTTTTTTTGGCTTGCAGCTGCTTAAGTCCAATCTCTCTGCCCTGGTTATCGCATGGCTGCTCCCTGTGTGTCTGTCTTCACATGGCTTTCTTCTCAAGGACACTGATCCATTGAATTAGGGCTCCATCCTACGCCAGCAAGACCTCATGTTAACTAGTTACATCTGCGATGACCCTATGTCCAAATAAGGTGACATTGCTAAGGTACTGGGGGTTAAGACTCCAACATATCTTTTTATGGGGGATACAACTCAGCCCATAAGATGTGGTGTCCAGGAGAGCTTAACAAATGGGCTGGGAATGGAGGTCAAGGTCAAGGGCAACCAACCAGGTGCTGCAGCCAGGAGCCATGGCCACCCTGGCATCGGACGGCCGAAGGGAAGGAGCAGTTCCAGAGTGTGACCCGAGGGCACGGCTGCGGGACAGGAGCGGTGGCTTTCAGGGGTGCATTGCAGTCATGTCACAGCAGCCTGGTGGAGGGGGGCTGGGGGACTAAATCCTGGGGCCTCATTCCCTTCCTGCCCCCCAACCACCGATGGCTGACCCCAGTCAGCAGCCGGGACGAGAGCGCCCTCTGCTGCAGTCCTCCTGGGCTTTCAGGCGGAGAGGGAACAGGGCCTGGAGGGGCAAACAGACACCATCCAGGATGAGGCCCAAAAATCAGGATTTTAAAGATTCCCAGGTGATTCTAATGTGCAGCCAAGGTTGAGAACCACGGCCTTAGGACAAATTGTGTTAATAAAAAGCAAGGGGTCCTGAGGCGAGGAGAACTTAGTTCCTTAAGCTAAGTCTTCTCTGACTCCCTATAATGCCTTTCGAAATTATGTTTCATCTCTGGACTCTTACTTAATTTACGAACAGCCCTTCTCCAGATTTTTGAACCCTTCTTATTTTTTCTTTTTTTTATTGTTTAAAGTATTACACATAGTAGTACATATATCTTTTTTCCCCCCATTGACCTTCCCCCAGCCTCCCCTACCCCCTGTGGCAAGCCCTCATCCCACCTCGCCCCCCAGTGTCTTGTGTCCATTGGTTGTGCATATATGCATGCATACAAGTCCTTCAGTTGATCTCTTTCTCCCCCACCCCAACACTCCCCAGCCTTCCTGCTGTAGTTTGACAGTCTGTTTGATGCTTTACTGCCTCTGTATCTATCTTTTTGTTAATCAGGTTATAATGTTCTTTATTTTCCATAAATGAGTGAGATCATGTGGTATTTTTCTTTCATTGCCTGGCTTATTTCACTTAGCATAATGCTCTCCAGTTCCATCCATGCTGCTGCAAATGGTAAGAATTCCTTCTTTTTATAGCAGCGTAGTATTCCATTGTGTAGATGTACATAGTTTTCTAATCCACTTATCTGCTGATGGGCACTTAGGCTGTTTCCAAATCTTAGCTATGGTGAATTGTGCTGCTATGAACATAGGGGTGCATATATCCTTTCTGATTGGTGTTTCTAGTTTCTTGGGATATATTCCTAGAAGTGGGATTACTGGGTCAAATGGGAGTTCCGTTTTTAGTTTTTTGAGGAAACTCCATACTGTTCTCCACAGTGGCTGCACCAGTCTGCATTCCCACCAGCAGTGCTCTGAACCCTTCTTGATGCAGGATCAAGAACCCCGATACTCACTTTTTTCAATTAAAAATTTTTTTGTAGATATTGGGAGGAAAAAAACATAAAACCACATTTATGTCACCCGTGTGGAGTAGTGCGGGCTGTGTCAAGCTTTGCGGTGTTGCTCGGTGGTCTGGGACAGTCCTTCTGTGTCCTAAGGGCGCGCCATCCTCAGGCTGCCTCAGAGCATCACAGAGCATGCTCACCCTGTTTTCTCATCTGTGAAATGGGTTTGTCAGCCCTTCCAGTGAATCAAAGTTGATGTGAAGACCAAATGGGACCTTGGAGGGGGATGCTCATTGGAGATGATGAGCAGCACATAATCTTGAGGGATCCTAGGTTTGGAGCCCCAGTGACACCTTGTGGCCAGTCCTCATATTGCATGACACTTTGTCCCCTCAATTTAAAGTAATTTGCCCCCCTCTGTTTGAAGCTTTCCTTGTGGGCTTTCGTTTAGTGGGCTGGTGAGATACCCCATCCTGAGTGGGCAGCAGAGCATGAGTGGACACAGGCACATCTGAAAGCCAGCAAGGGCACCCAGTCAGAGGGATGCCGAAGTTCGTGGA
>NW_005871330.1:12374-35735 GCF_000147115.1 Myotis lucifugus
CAGGTCTCTGACCCCCACCGAGGCGCTGCAGGGCGCCCTCTGCCGGGTCGCAGGGGAACAGCGGAGCAGACCCACGGACATGGGAGGTCCTTATTCCCTTTCCTTGCTGTCCTTTCAGGGAATCCGGGTCCGAGGTCTTCCAACTCCAAGTTCTTGTCTTCCCAGAATGCAGCTCAGTGCCAGTGTGGATGCATCCCTGACGCAGTCCCTCCCTGCCTGTCCACCCCCACCCCATCCAAGGATCATCCCGTGGGCCCCACTCCAATAAACTACCCGAGAAGAGGCAGAGCCCCACAGGGAGCTGGTCAGGACCCTGAGTCTGGGTCATGGCCAAGTGTGGCTGGAGCCCAGCCTAGTGCATCCTCAGGACTGGTTGCCTGTGGCCCCGGCTCCAGGTCTACTCATCCTGAAGCTGTCCTCTCTGTCTCCGGCCACCAATCAAGTTTTAGCTTTTTTGTTTTGTTTTATTGCTGCTGCTGTTCCCCCTCCAGCCCTAAGCTCCCACCTGCCCTCCGATGATTCTGGTCTGAGCACCCCTCTAGCAGCCAGCTCCCTCAACAACAGTAACAAGACCTCTCAAAAAATAGGCCATTATCTGCTGCCTCTAGGCCTGTCCCACCTGCTGCTTGGCCGACTCCTGAATTCTGGTGCCACATCCCAACCATCAGCCTTGTCCTGGGTGGGCCAGGTTTTGGTGATCGCGCGATCCTAGGTATTTTGCTTTTTAAATAAGGTTTACAGCCCTGCCAGTGTGGTTCAGTGGTTGAGTGTCGACCTATGCACCAGAAGGTGGCGGTGTGATTCCCGGTCAGGGCACATGCCCTGATTGTGGGCTCGATCCCCAGTGGGGGACGTGCAGGAGGCAGCCAATCAATGATTCTCTCTCATCATGGATGTTTCTCTCTCTTTCCTTCTCCCTTCCTCTCTGAAATCAATAAAAATATATTTAAAAATAAATTAAGGTTTATACATGTGCATATGTGTACCATATGCATGTTCGTTTTGTAAATAGCAAATTTGAGCCCCCTTTCATCTATAAATATAAGAAAGGTTTGACTCGCAGTTACAATATTGATGCAAAAAGTGTGCCCTACACTTCCCAAGATCCCAAGAACCATGAACTGTTTTGTGTAAGAAAAACTAAACGAAGAGAAACACCCATCAGTAACAAGAGTGGCAGTTTCCAATGCATTTCGCTGTGAGGATGTAAGCAAAGGCCGGGAGGCGGTGGATGCCCCAGGCAGGAGTTCTGAACATTTGTTGCCCCTTCGAACCAACTGAGAAGCTTGATGAAAACAGCAGTGCCCGGGCCCCCCTTCCGGCCAATGAAGTCTAGGGAAGGGGCTCACTCAGAGACGCTGCCAGGACCGAGAATCACAGCTCTTCGCCGCTGCCCGCCCGCCGGGAGCTGCCAGCCCTGTGGCTATTGCAATTCGGGTTGATTAGAATGAAACAAAGTGAAAAATCCCCTTTCGTAGCTGCACAGGCTACATGTCGAGGGCTCAGCAGCCACATGTGGCTCACGGTTGGTTGTCATATTGAAAAATGCAGATGACAGAATGTTTCCACTGTGGACAAGAAGGGGCCGCGTACTCACCTGACAAGCTCAGGGGAGGCCTGCCTGCTGGGTCCTGCACACGCAGAGACCGAAAGGAGCCGCACAGGACGGTCTGACATGAAAACTTTCTGACTAAAAGCGAGCCATGGCGGGTAGTCGTGTCCTAGGCCGGCATCTTCCCTGACAAAGGTCAGTCTGTACCTTAACTGCGCCTGTCCTGTTGCATCTACAATAACACCTTTAGGATGTCAGGGTAACTTCCCTTTTCCACACCCTCACTGCCCCAGAGCAGAGACCACAAATCCCCGCATTGCTCTGTGATCGTATTAACTGTTAACTGCTAACTCCCCTACACCCACCAATGGAGAGAAGTATGTGTCTCTATTCATTTTACTTTTTATCCGTTCCCAGAGATTTCCCTGCCGCCCCAATCTATCACCAATGGACTTCCGGTAACTCCTTGCACCCCCTCCTTTGATTGTAATGTATAGAATAAGGTGCGAAGCTGCCATTCTCCGGAGCACTTTCTCACTCCGTTGAGATTTTGCTTCCCAACAGTTGTCATCAGTTGGGCTCAGATAAGCTCATAAAAATTATCTGCAGGTTTAAAGGTTTCTCATGGTGACACATCCCTGCAGGAAGGTCTAGGTGGCAGGGCTGCCCATGGGGTTGCAAGCCCTGCCTGTTCTTGGGGGCTGATGTGGGCCAGTGGCCCTTACTAAACTGGAAGTGGTTTTCTGAGTGAGTTCCTAGGCAGGCTGATGGCCGTGTGTGTGTGTGTGTGTGTGTGTGTGTGTGTGTGTGTGGTGTTAGGTCCACTCTGGTTCCTGTTTTCTGCTCAGATGTCACCCTACAGAGTCAAGAAGCTTCTGGAAGTGTGTCCCGGGAATGTCGAGTGGAGACGCCCAGAGGCCCCGGGCCATCCTTGCCAGGATGGTGAGCATCTCCCACCAGGAGGACAGGTTACAGGTGTGTGTGTGTGTGGGGGGGGGCTTGTGTGGGGCCCCCAGTGCCGAGAGGACAGAAGAACCGGCGCCTGCAGGAAGGCCTTTATTCCTGTCAGGTGAGCCACTGCCCCCCGTGTCAGCCCTCCTCGGGGACACTGAGCCTCTCCTTCACCCCACAGGCCACCACAGCGAAGAAGAACTCGGGGAAGAAGGTGCGCACGTACACGGCGGCCTTGGGGATAGGGTTGGCCATGAACACCTCTTGCTTCTTCCGTCTCACCGTGCGCATCACCTCCTCGGCCACGTCCACTGGGTGCACCCCATAGGTCAGCTTCCTGGAAAAGACTAAAGAGCCCCAGCGGAGGGCACGGGTTCGAGCCCCAGCAGGAGCAAGCTGGTCAGGCCCCTCTGCGCGCCCAAAGGCAGGGCTTTGCACCTCAGCTTCCTCCTCTGTAAAGTGGGCGCAGCTTCCTGCACTATTAACTTCACAGGAGCCGTAGAAGGGATGAGGAGGAGCTGGGAAAAGCTAAAGGTGTCGGGGGAACTCAGGGGATGCTGCTGATCGCAGCTGTTTGTGAAGCTGTGCGTGGCCTCCTGGACTCACTCCCCCATTGTGGTTCACCCTGACTCCCTAAGGTGGACAGAGCCTCGGGCTGAGGGCAGTGTGTAGAGCATTCTAGCCTAACAAGAATAATAACGTGCTGGGAACTGCTCCAAACCCTCTGGGAGCCAGAGCCCTCATTCCTCCAAGTGACTCCATGAGGTGGATAGCACCATCCCTCATTTTCTAGACGGGAAACTGAGGCACGGAGAGGAAGGGAATTGCTTGTGCTCAAACATCTAGTGTGTGACAGAGGCAAGCTTCAGATGCAGGCAGCTTGGCTCCAGACTCAGCCTCTATTCTAGGGAAAGGGGAGCAGGCTGTTCTTCACGACCAAACCTGGGAAACTGAGGCTCAGAGACAGGCCGCTCCATGGCCACGGTCACAGAGCCTGTGAGTGACCGAGCCCAGCTGGCCCTGGACTGCGGGTTACAGGTTAGGATTCTCTCGACCTGGTGCCTCTGGACTGAAGTTCTGGGGCCCCTCCCTGCCATTAGGTGGTGCAAGGACCCCACGCCCCAGTCTCATGCTTCTGGAAGACACCCCTCCCCTTCCCCGGACCCAATAAAATCAGGCTGTCCTGAGGGCACCCCCTATGGCCCCCCTCCCGCCCCCAGCTCTCCCCACCCGTTCCTCTGGCTCCAGGGAAAAGCTCACATTTGCAAATGGAGGCCTCCCAGCCCCCCTGGCCCGGGTGCGCATGGTAGGACCGGATGAAAGTCGGGCTCACGGTGCTGACCACCACGTCGTACTCCTCCACTTCGGCTCGGAGGCAGTCGAAGAAGCCGAGCGCAGCGTGCTTGGAGGCAGCGTCTGGGAGGGAAAGCAGCCAGCGGTGGGTCAGGGCGCCACCCCGCTTCCCGGAGAGCATGTGGACAGGGCGCCTAGTGCACATTCCTACCAGCTCAGCTGGAGCGGGCCTGGACTCACTTTCCTGGGGAGGAAGGAAGCCCTGTGATGGAGGGGCAGGGCCAGAGCTGGGGTTGAATCCAGGTACCACTTGCCCACTGTGCAGCCTCGGCAAATCACTTTACCTTTTCTGAGGCTCAGGTTTTCTATCTTTAAATGGGGATGGGCCTGGCTGGGGTGGCTCAGTGGTTGAGTATCAACCCATGAATCAAGAGGTTATGAAGAGATTCCCGGTCAATGCACATGCCCAGGTTTCAGGCTCGCTCCCCAGTAAGGGCCGTGCAGGAGGCAGCCGGTGGATGTTTCTCATTAATGTTTCTATCTCTCTCCCTTCCTCTCTCTCTAAAAATCAATAAAAACATACTTTTTAAAATATGGGGATAATATGACCCTTGCCAAGTTGTGAAGATCAAATGACACGTCTACCACGTGCCTGGCCCACGTGTGAGCTCCCCTTCCCTGCCAGGAAGGCTGTGAATTGGGGCAGCTGCTTTAGAAAACAGTTCCTTAAACACTGAGGAGTCCCACACGAGCAATGAAAGCATGTGTCCACACAAGATCTGGTCCATGAATGTTCACAGCAGCATCATTCATAATGGCCCCAAAGTCCATCAACCCAGACGTCCATCAGCTGATGAATGATACATAAAATGTGGTCTATCCGTACAATGAAACGGCATTCGGCCATCAAAAGGAGTGGAGCTCTGACACGTGCCACGGATGAACCTTGAAACGTCCTGCTGAGTGAAGGAAGCCGGTCCCCAAGGCCCTCGCACTGATGCCTCGTCTATGTGAAAGGTAAAGTCACAGGGGCGATTGAGCCGGGCTGCGCACCCTGTCTGTGGGGAGCGGCTACAGTGTTTGGACAGGTTCAAGCCTCGGACTAATGAGAGGGCACAGTCCTCTCGTGGCCACGTGCAAGCCCAGCTTGGAGGGCAAAGCCCTCCCAGCACAATTATAGCCAACAGCTGTAGCTGTAAGCGTGAACCTATGGTCCAAACACGTGGCTCCACGTGTCTAAATATGGGCTTGATAGAGTTCAGGTGCATGTAAATGAGTAGGATAGAAACCCACGAGAATGTCGTAAACATTTTGACCACGCCCCTACTTTGCCTCGTGGAATCTGGCTATAAAATAAAGACACAGCTTGTAGTCCATGGCATCAGAGAGGGCAGTGTCCCGCCCAGACCCAGCTTTCTTTTCTTGTCTGTCTTTTCTCCATCCTTCACCGCCCCCTCTCAGGGTCACCAAACCTGGCTGAGCTGGCTCGGCACATAAGGTGCCCTGGGGCTGAGTATGCCATGGCCATGCCGGCTCGCCACACCTGTCCGGAGTGTGGTCTTCGTCTGGCACTGATCACGTTCAGCCAGGGATGTCCTGACACTGTGAGACATGAGCCTCCGGGGAGCGGGCCCTTACTTTCCTGTCTCCGGGTCTACATGGCCACCCTCAGGCTATGGGTGCTCAAAATAGGAACTGAAGGGGTGAGAGAAAATGCAACAGGCCATTTCATTTTTGGACCTTCTCCCATGGCACCATATGCCTCGTCCTTGACACAACACCTCTTGTCTTATAAAACATGGAAGACAAAACATTCCTGTCTTGGCAACTTACAGGCTGTACGGAATGGAATCCCAAGCTTCCCTTGGATGTTGTTCACGAGCACGATTTGGCCCGTCCTCCGGGAGATCATGTTGGGAAGCAGGACTGGAAAGCGCAGGACAATGAGTCGAGGTTAAAAACCTGAGACCAAGTCAGCAGGAACGGGCAGACCTCCCCCAGACCCATTTCTCAGGGCTCCTCCTTCTCCCGGTGACAGGACGAGTATGGAACGGACCCCCAGCCATCACTTGTCCAGTTTTCCTAAGAGTGGGCTGGTCTCACCTGGTGAATTGCTGGGCGACTTTCAATGACCCGCCCATGTGCACAGTGACACGATTTCGATAGCGAGGGAGGCAACCCCTTTTCAGTTCTCCTCTCACCGCCAGTAGCAAGTCTGCTGTTGGTTCCAATGTGCCTCCAGCACCCTCATGCATGTGCTAATCTTTTAACAAAGCGAGGAAAGACCTCAGCCCTGGGGAGAATTTTCTACTTTATTCTGGTTTCAGGTTTCCTTCTATTTATGGGGAGAGAAAGGGGTTTCTAATTTATGGTGGTATTAGAAAGATTTCCTCCCAAAGTGAATTCCTTTAAAATGGAGAGAATTGCCCTGCCCGGCTTGGCTCAGTGGATAGAGCGTCAGCCTGCGGATTGAAGGGTCCCAGGTTTGATTCCGGCCAAGGGCACATGCCTGGGTTGCAGGCTTGATCCCCAGTGGGGGGCGTGCAGGAGGCAGCCAATCAATGATTCTCTCTCCTCATTGATGTTTCTATCTCTCTCTCCTCCCTTCCTCTCTGAAATCAATAAAGAAATATAAAATAAATAAATAAATAAATAAATAAATAAATAAAATGGAGAGAATTCAGAGAAAGATATGAAGGAAGTAGCAGTACCGGTGGAAGAGGAATCTGGCAAAAGTTAAAAGACTCAACTTTCTGATGGTCACCTGAATCCGGCGCCTGCGTGCTCGAGGCGGGCGCACAGAGACTCGGCCAGGGAGTGGAGTCCAGGCTCTGCACGTTAGAGGCGCAGCCAGGGAGACACCCAGCCCTGGCCTCTCCCACTCCACTGTGCATTCCTCACTTGGGTGTCCTCGAACCCTGACCCCCCAGAGGTTAACTGAAGGGCACAGCTTGGCGTGTCCCCAGGGACTGGGCACCCTGTTAGAAGCTCTGGGAGGTCATCTTTCTGCATGAAATATTTTTTTTCCTTCTGTGTCATCGTCGCTATTAGCATGGAGATTCTGGCTGCAAAATCCTGCTCCCTCAGCCTCCGCCAGGGAACCCCACTCCCTACATGTAGGAATTCTCTATGCTTATATGCTCCTTCTTGGGGTTCTGCTTTGCTAAACTTTTTGTGGGGAAGGGACTTCGCCTACTGGTCCTATTCCATGTCCTCTCCAACCCCAACCCCCTCGGCTTCAGACCTGCATTTGAACTTGGCAGTGAAAAATGCTCACACAGGAACCACCACTTGACCCTTAAAAGGGATTCCTGCCCTCCCTGTTTCTTGCAAAGGGAGCGACAGTATTCTGGGTCCTCTTGTACTTTGGGGATAAACTGTTTTCCTCTTCATTACTGAGGGCAGAAGCTCTACCTTTAAAAAAAAACTGTCATGGTTAGAAGAAGATCGGCTGCAAGGCTGATAGGTCAAAATCGATGCAGAGCATGAAGACAATGTGCAGAGATATGGGATGGGGTCGGAAGGGAGCCATGGATATAATGAGGAGAGGGTGGGAGGGAAGGGATTGGGGAACGGGCCTCAGAGAGGGAGGTTGGATAGACCAGGAAGATGCTTCCAAAGCCCCTTTCCTTCCATCAGCATTTACAGTCAGAATGTCGAAGGCTTTCACCAAATATGTAGGGATTTTTCTGAGGGGCTGGAGACTTCTTCCAGAATTGGATGCCCGTCTGTCTACATAACGGAGCCCTCCCTAGCAGCTGGTGGCCCAGAAGGCCAGAGGAAGGTCACACTCACGAGACCTTTGGTCAGTGTGATGGGCCCAAAGTAGTTGGCATCCATGATCCTTCTGTCCAGCTCCAGGGAGATCTTGTCGGCTGGCCCCTTCACCTTCAGGCTGGCGTTGTGGATGAGGATGTCCACGCAGCCGTAGCAGCCCAGGACCTCCTTGGCCACGTCCTGCACACAGCTGATGTCCGCCAGGTCTAAGAAGACCAGCTTTGGGGTGAACGTCTGCCGAATCAACGAGACAGTCAAGACACGCGTGGGAACACCCCCTCTTCACACATTGGGGCCCTTCAATCGAAGAGCCGCCCCTTTTTAAATTCAGAAATTCAGACACATGAAATGACTCTGAAAACTGACGAGGAAAAAGCAGAAATGACCACGGGAGGGAGGGAAGTGATACAGGCTGCGTCCTTGGGGACCAGAGCCACAGCAGCCGCAACACAAATCCAAACGTGCAAATACGCAGCCATAAGTCTGCGCTTTTGGCCTCGGGGCCACAGCTAATGATCCAAGTGAATATGGCCCTTCACACGGGGCTGTGTCCTGATTTCAGTGGTGGTGTCGTTATTTAAAACGTTTCTGAGCTTTCTGGAAACTGCTTTCCAAAATAGCTTACAAGCCACATCTGGCTTAAAAATTTTTTCCCCTTTAATTTTCAGTTGCACTTGACATTGAATATTCTATTAGTTTCAGGTGTATAGCATAATGACTAGACATTCTATGACTTGCACAGTGATCCCCCGGTAAGTCTAGTGCCTCCCTGACATCATGCAGCGTTACTACGATATTACTGACTCTATTTCCTAGGCAGTACTTTGTTTTGTAACGGCCCACATCCAGCTTTGCAGCCAGGCATGGTGGTGAGCTCTAGACACGTGTTGTCATGGAGACTCATGTTTAGAGGGATAGGGATGGGAAAACTAATGAGGCCATGTGGTTAAAACAATCTCAGTGGTTAACAGACACTAGTTCCAAGATACAACCTTGAAAAGAGGGTCTCCTGACCCAATTTGCGTGGGGAGTTAAATACTCTTTTAAGAGGCACACAATGCACCTCATTAGCATGTCAAAGGCTCTGGAAAGTCCCGTGGGAAAGTCATCAGCCAGAGGAGCGTGACTTACTCAGCATCTCCGCACCACTGCCCTCAGAACCTCGTGTTCGCTCATTCCCTAAGAACGTCCTGGGAAACACACCTTGAAGGGTCATGTGCTGTCCTGTTTGCTCCACCTTTTCATCTACCACACTTGGGTCTGAATTATTGCTGGCTATTTCCAAACAGCAAGTTCAACATCACGGGCAAAGAGTTAAAAAGTCCCGGAGGGAGCTGAAGGCAGTTTCCCAGACAGCGCTCCGGAAACGCTCTGAAAACAGCAGCGGCACTGAAATACGTGGTCACCTCCCAGGTGACTCCTTAGGGGGGGTTTCTCCCACTGATCTCTTTGAAGAAAACATCATTTGAGGTGATATACCCTCCCTCTGGATCCTCTTTGGCTCTGACTTAAATAGAATGGGGTGGGGGTTGGGGAGTCAGTGGCTGGAGGACACGATTAGGCCTGGCCAGTGGTCAGTGAATTAACTGACCCCTATGACTGGCAGACATGCTGTGTCAAGATGAGCGAGGCCGTCGCCTTACATCCCCCCGAAGTTATCACCACATTTCCCCCCATTTGACCAGAGAGCTGCTCTTTAACCACCCGCGAAGGTTACGGGTGCCGGGAGCTGTCCAGGCTGCCTGCCGAGGCCTCACCTTGCTGGGGTCAGCCACGCTGATCAGGGCATCGTAGAGGTTCTCCAGCCTCTCCCAGTTCTTCCCGCACAGCACCAGCCTCGCGCCGCCCGTGTGGAACACCCGGGCGCACTCTGTGGGGAGAAGGAAGGAGGGCGGGGCGCCCTGTGTGGATGGAGCCACGGATGGTGAGCCCCTCTGCAGTGCAAATTCAAAAATTCAAAGAGTCTCAGAGATCAACCAAAGGCCTTGTATGCATGCATAGAAGCCTAACCAATGGACACAGACACCAGGGGGGTGAGGGCATGAGTGGGGAGGTAGGGGGGTATTGGGGGGATAAGGACACATAGGTAATACCTTAATCAACAAAGAAAAAAATGGAAAAAAATTTAAAAGACTCTAAAAGTCTTAGGACCCTGAGGTCTTTTAGAGGTCATTTCACTCCACCTCCTCCCTGGGCTGGGATCTGTTCTCATTGCTACCCTTGGTATGTGGCCTCCTGTGACAGGGACCCCATCGTGGGGTGGGACAGCCCTTTGTTCACAGGTGAGCTCTGATTATGAGAACATTCTTCCTTAAACTGGACAGAACGATGACCCTGCCCACCGAGGCCTTCTGACCACAGCCCTAAATATATCTCAATCTCAAGATATCGGGAACAGCCCATGTATTTTTCAGACCAAATGGCACCAGTTTTCTTTACATAGTCTCTGTAGATAAATACTCCAGCCAGGGTTCTTTTTATTAAAAAAGCAAACCTGCCTTCTGTCTAGTCCATTTGACTCTGGACTAACTCCCAACTCACCCAATACAGGACTTTCCCAACTGGGCAGTGGCTGGTAGGCACACTGCATTCTTGGGCAGCAATAACACTGCCATTTAAGAACAATGAAAGCTAACATATCTCGAGAGTTTACTTGTTCCAGGGACTCTTAAAGGAGATGTACAAGTATCAGCACATTAAATTCTCACAGTAGCCCGCTGAGGCCGTCCCCTGGTTGGGCGGCCTGGAAGCAGAATCGGGGTGGCCAGGATTTACTGAGCGTGCTCTTCAGGGAAAACCTACCAGGAGTTAGGCCTCGTGTAGTGCCAGGCAAGGATGGGGTCCCAGGTAAAGTCCAGCCGTGGCGGGATCCAAGGAAGGCTCTGGAGCAAACCCAACCGCAGAGCTGTTCTCCCTGGAGGCAGGGGGCCCGGACTTTCCTACCCCGGTGCCAACCAGTCGCTGACTGTGCTGCCTCCCCCTGGGTGTGAGTGCAAAGGGTATTTAACTCCTGGGCAAGTCAATGTCCACAGGCAGATAGATGGTGAGTCTTTGAGCCTCGGCAGCCATAGCACCTACTGGGGGGCGGGTGCCTGCTACTGTCCCATTGCCCACCAAGCAGAATGCGGAAGGCTGGCTGGGCAGCACCGGGAGGCTGGGTCCGAGGGTAACGGCTCGAAGTGACCTTATGGGTGTGATAGTCTCCTGCGAGCTCAGCGGCCGGTGCAGGTGAGAGAAGGGAGCCAGACAGGTGGCTGGGACAGCACTGTGGGCAGGGGGTCGTGGTGTTGGAGAGAGCGTGACTGAGGTGCTGAAACGGGCAATGTAAGCCAGATGGGAGCAGGAGAGACGGCAGAAGGGGCCAGAGAGAGGAAAAGCTGATCAGGGCATCGTAGAAATTCTGTGTTACTTTCCTTTTCTACCTGGACCCACCAGAGTGGCTCCCACAAGAAAGGGAGGCGAGAAGGGCCATTCTGCCATCAAGGAGGTCGAGATCAGAGAATACACCATCGACACTCCCAAGTGCACCCGAGGCGTGGGTTTCAAGAAGCGTACCCCTCGGGCACTCACAGAGACCCGGAAAGTCGCCACGAAGGAAATGGGGGCTCCAGGTGTGCGCACGGACACCAGGCTCCACAGGGCTGCCCGGGCCACAGGAATAAGGACTGTCCCACACCGCAGCCCGGGGGCCGTGGTCCAGAAGACTTGAGGAGGATGAAGAATCACCAAACAAGTTCCACGAGCCTGTCACCACTTTCAAACCTACAAGCAGTTAATGCGGGTGAGAACTAGCTGCTGCTGATCAAAGAAAGCGATAAAACTCCAAAATAAAGCGCCACAAACTGTTAACAACGGCACCTTCAATCATTAGGACCACAGAGAATGGAAGGTTTCTCTAAACCAGTGATGGCGAACCTTTTGAGCTCGGCGTGCCAGCATTTTGAAAAACCCTAACTTAACTCTGGTGCCGTGTCACATATAGAAATTTTTTGATATTTGCAACCATAGTAAAACAAAGATTTATATTTTTGATATTTATTTTATATATCTAAATGCCACTTAACAAAGAAAAATCAACCAAAAAAATGAGTTCGCGTGTCACCTCTGACACGCGTGTCATAGGTTTGCCATCACTGCTCTAAACATAGGTATTTTATTGAGAAAGAGGCATGATTGTGGGTGGTGAAGTTCAATAAAGATGTGAATTTATTTGCAGCGGATTTGATGCAGGAAATCAATGTTCCAGCTTGCCTTGGAAAGTGACAGAAAGATCTTAAACTTCACTTGGAATAATAAATATGCAAGAAAAGCAAAGGCCATTTTGATAAACGATATTGGGGATGGACTAATTGAATCCGTTGTTAAAATGTATCATAAAGCTACAGGAATTAAAGCAGTGGCTCAAGTATACATAGAAAATTTGATTAAAAACAGAGCCACCTATTCATGAGTTTAGTATTTAATGAAGTTATGAATCAGTGTGAAAAGAACATATTATTTAGGGGTATTTGGACCACTGCTTAACTATTTGGGAGGGGAAAAAATCTAGATGCAATATATTGAAATGCATTAAATAATTAAATGTAAAAACAGAACCATAAAAGAACTAGAAGGAAGGAGAGATGAATATATAGCCCTGCTCCGGGGAAAGATCGTTTAAGCATGAAAGGAAGAAATCATAACAGAAATGATTTATAGAGCTGTATCCTTAAAAGAGCTTCCTTTACATCAGAAAACATAAATAAAAATTAGGACCGAGACAAATTGAGGAAACAGGATTTTAATTGGAAGTTTGACCAGAGCAAAGAGATCTAAAATTCCAAAGTTAGTGGCCAGTCTAAGATGTAAATTTTCAAAGGGATGAACCAAACCCTGTTTTAAGGGTCCATTTGTGTCCAAAAATAGGACACAAATGGATCAAGAAAGAGGAGGAAGGTCTTTGAAGAAGGAATTTTGGGGGAAAGAACTGTTAGGTGAGTATTTGCCCATTTCTCCCTCCTAGAGAGAAGGTGCCAGAGGGCCCGTGCCAACAGCTCCCTAGGAGCTCCCTGCAGCTGGGATCCAGACCCAAGTCTGAGTCAGACCTGAGAATCAAAGGAAAGGGCCATGGGCCAACAACTCTCCCCGGAGCAGAGGAGGGGAGAGAGAGCTGGCCGCCCCATGGGGTGGGTTTGTATTGTTGACGACCCCACCGCACAGCCACAGCGACCAGACGTAGGGTGTGGCTGGTTGGGAGCTGGCAGGAGGGGTGCAGACCCTCAAAGATGGGCTGAGCCGTGACTGAGCAAGCAGAGCACAGCCCTTCACAGGAAGCGTGAACGGATGTTCCCGGGAGAACTCTGCTGGACCCCACACTCCCCCCGAGGAAGACTCAGACTCGGTTTAAACATGCGCCATCTCCCAAGTGTCAGGCAAGTCAGACTGATTCCCACTCTCCTGCTACCTCCTCCCAGACGGGTCAGGAAGAGCGGCCATCTGGCGGGTAACCTGCCCTCCGGGAGGAGCGGAGAGGGGAAGGAAAGTTCACCTTCCATGAGAATTGGCACCTTTCCTAACGTATTGGAGGGCATCCCATTTCTGAATCGACAGAAATGTTTTATAGCCACAGGGTTTTGCATAAACTAATAGTATCAGAAAAGTCATGGCACCACCCGATTTTTTAAGAGAACCAAAATGCAGCCCAGCTGGTGTGGCTCAGTGGTTGAGCAACTAACGATGAACCAGGAATTCACTGTCAGTACCCATGCCCGGGTTCTGGGCTTGGTCCCTGGTAGGCAGCGTGTGGGAGGCACCAATTGATGTTTCTCTCTGATCATTGATGTTTCTATCTCCCTCTCTCTCTCCCTTCTTCTCTGAAATCAATAAAAGCACATTAAAAATATCTAACAAATCAAGGTGCAGAGAAGTAATCCCCGCTGCATGTGTCACCTCAGCCCCGATTCCTGCTGGTTGCACCTGTGAGCATCATGAAGGGGCTGAAGGCAAATAGATGAGTGAGTGTTCCTGAGTGGGTGGGGGTCTATGCCTTACGTTCTTTTTACTTAAAAATTCTTTAATATCTATGGCTTTTATAGAAACAGAATCCATTTGGAGGGAGGAAGGCTTCCGAGGCTCAGCTGTCATTTGAGCGGCAGCCTCTGGGTGTGGGGCAGCCACGATGGTCAGCTGTGCTGGTCGGGGTTTTACAGACCAGAGAAGAGAGGCTCAATGACATGAAATGATTACCCCGAATCCACAGCTGATCCCCGGTGAAGCCAGGACGTTACCCCACGCAGTGAGGTTTCCCACACTGGGCCGCCTCTTGGTCCATGCCCCCTGCTGAGAAAGGAGCATGTTGGGGAGGGCTGTCACCTGCCCATACTCCCCCACCCTCTCAGGAAGATGGGACACACTTACAAGCTGGGCAAGGGGCAGGTGAGAAGCCTGTGGCCCAGAGCCAGACCAAACCTGTGGCCTTGACCTCATTAGGAGGGGAAGCCAGGAGTGCTCCCTACCATCATCCCCTGTCCCCTCTTCTCTGCTGACACCGTGCCTTTCCCAGGCCTGGGAGATGGCCCAGTGGTGCGATCGCTGCTTTGGTCCAGCAACCCCCAAAGGCACAGTCCCAAACACGTGGTCAGTCATTCTTGCTGATGCAAGGCGCCAGGTGTGCCCAGGTGTTCTTATTTTTATTCTTTCTCAGGCTGGCCCAGCACAGCACCTGTCCTGTGTCAAGCAAGTGGGCACCAGGCTTTTTCTCCTTCAGGCAGCGAACATAAGTCGAGCCCTCAAATCTAAGATGCCAGAGACTGCAAGTTGCTTCCTGACATCAGAGATATTAAAATGCAAACAGATGGCCTGTGAATGCTGTAAAGTGCTGTTGATTGAAAGACAAGCAGCTCGATCTCAGAAATGTTTGACGATGAATCGTCGTGCATCTTAGAGGCGATGGAGCAGGCAGGGCTGTGCTCTCTGAAGTGCAGTGGTTAGGACTTTTGAGCGTTACTCTTGCTGCAGCGACAGTGGGTCCCAGGTCACTCGATTCTTGACTTGGCTGAGTGGTGTGGGTTTGGGTGAGGGTTAGATGTCCTGATAAACAGCTGTTTCCCCAGTAAACAGCTGGGCGCTGGGCTCCTTGTTGCTCCCCCGGGTTAGGTCAGGTTCCCTGGGCCCAGGGCTGTGCTGTGTGCTGTGCACAGCCCATGTCATCTGCTCAGTGCCTCTCACTATTTTCTTGCCTTGGACCTGAGAAATGAGGCGTTTTGAACCTAGAATCGCTGTGGTCAGCAGCGTGCTCTGGCTCGGCATTTACTTAAGGTCACATACACCCAGCTTCTCAAGGTACTTCTAGACACTTGGACTTAATTTTTTCTGCTTTGCCTTTCTTTCCAGAGCGGGATCCATACCATACAGTAAAAAACAACAACACTGACAGTAGTCACGACAGCGACTAGGCCATGGACCTCAGAAAATGCCATTTGCCCCTGAGGTGTATTCGCTTGGGCACTGGATGTGTACAATGTGTGACTGTGACTTAATGAGACTTAAAAAAACAGAGAGACCACTAACACACGCATACATCTCCCAGCAGTGGAGAGAACAGTAGCTCTATCTAGGAAGACAGAAAACCAGGAAGGGCACGGAGGAACCGAGCAGCCTCCTGACCAACAGGACCTAACGCACATTTGCAGAACACTCTACCCAAAGCAGCAGGATGTGCATTGACTTCCAGGGGCTGTTCACTGAGGCAGTTCACTTCCTGGGCCATAAAACACACTCAACAAATTCAAAAGAATTGAAATCACACAGAGTATGTTCTCTGAGCATATTGGAATCTAGTTAGAAATCAACGAAACAAGTACATAACGACATACTTACCCCAAGGAGTGCCTTCTCTCATCAGATGGCCACTTTTAGAGGATGGTCCTTACATACACATTTGGGGGGTACTTACTACACACCCAGCTTTGAGCTAGGTGGTGGGGACACCGCAGGTGACCAAAACAGTCTCCAGCTCAGGGGGCTCATGTCTAGAGACCAACTGAGAAATGCATGGATCCGGCACAGTGTTGGAAGGGCACCAGCGGGTGTGTTTCTATGAGGAGCTCGGGAGCCCAGCGGTCAGTTCCTCGGGGACACCAAGGCGTCAGGGTAGACTTGGTGATGAAGGGGCCCCATGTGCAGCTGGGCTGATGCTGGTGGGCCTGCTCTACTTGGAGAACAAGGGTTCCCCGAAGACTTTGACTCTGAGTGTCTGTAAGTGGGTGTCTCTGCTCCAGTTCCCCAGGACAACTGCTGCTTCCTGTTGTCTTGAGTCTGGTCTGGTTGACAAATGTGTGTGTGTCCTGCTTTGTCCCTGTAGAGCAGCGGTTCTCAACCTGTGGGTCGTGACCCCTTTGGGGGTCGAATGACCCTTTCACAGGGGTCGCCTAAGACCATATATGATTACATATTGTTTTTGTGATTAATCACTGTGCTTTAATTATGTTCAATTTGTAACAATAAAATTGGGGGTCACCACAACATGAGGAACTGTACTAAAGGGTCGCAGCATTCGGAAGGTTGAGAACCACTGCTGTAGAGTCTACAGTGTAGACGATGGAGTTCATGCCCCCTCCCTCTTGAGTCCTGAGTGGAAGGATGCAGGCTATATCCTCTTTGGGAATTGCTTCTGGGACCCACATAGGGGCCACACAAAGAACCTAGTTCATCCACCTTACACTTTAAAAAAAATTACATGGTGACCCCAAGTTGATCACCCGCTGAAATGGAGCCCATTGTCAGGGCAGGCAGATTGGCTCCCATTGGGGCGCCCAAGAGAATGAGGCCCTGAGAGAATTCCCAGCAGGAGGACGAGACATCCAGCCCCCCAGGGGGACTCCTTGGAACGGGCAGTACATCTCAGCCCTCAGGATGCAGTGAACTCGATGGACACTTGCTAAGTGACCTCATGAATGTTTGGCAGGTGTGTTCTTCATTTGGTTAAAAATAACAAAACAACAGCAAAAATGACACCCAGACCATGTAACGTATGGGCTGCCCTACCATGGTTAGAAAGGACAGAGTCAAATCTTACAAGCCTGAGGACATCACGCCACAGATACCGCCCGTGGAAGGGCCCTCTGAGACCATCTCATTCAGGGCCTGCAAACGTAAATGCCTCTAAGGCCAGGAGGTAATGTGCTTGAGGGAGTCAGGTCGAGTGTGGCACCTGAGGATCAGTGGGGTGGTGGGGGGGGTTGGCGGGAGGGGGGATGGGGGTACAGCACACCGGAGCATGAGAGCATGCACGCCCATCATTTTACCACTGCTCACACTTGAGTGGTACCCACTACAGCTCTGGCCGCTGCTCCAAGAGCGTTCTGTCTATTAATTCACTAGTCCCTCACCACAATATTGTGAGGTGGAGATTACCAGTAACCCCACTTACAGATGAGAAATCCAAGGCAGAGAAGTGACACCACCAGAGAAATGAAAACGGTAGAGCCAGGAACTGAACTGAGCTCCCAAGTGTAGGCTTATAACCAACACACTGCCCCAGCTAAGGGCTTTCCATTTCAAAATTTCTGGAGACTCTATGAGAGCAAAACAAGCCACACCTGCAGCCACTTAGGCTGTGAGTTTGCAGAGATCCCAGGGCCCTCATTTCTCAGGCGAGGGAGCTGCAGCCTCCAAAGGAGAAGGTTTGCACCATGTGTGACCTGCTGGTGAATGACAGACGCCAGGAGAGAGCGCGGCCTTGACCCCCACCCGCCTCGCAGGCTTGCCCGCACCCCACCCTGCGGCTGCCTATCCCTCGGGCAGGAGTGGGACCGAGTGGGGGTGAAAGCGGCTTACCCTTGCCCAGGCCTGAGATGGCATCGGTGATCACCACCACTTTGTTCTGCACGGCCGACTTTGACCACAGCCTGGACACCTCTTGGTAGATGAAGAGAAGGCCGCTGATTCCCAGCAGCAGCAGAGGCAGGGCGAGCACTGCTGTGACCCCCATCTTGTTCTGGGGGAAGAGGCAAAAAGGCACTGGCTTTGCACAGGGTTTCTGACCAAGACACCGGGGGCGGGGGGTTGGGGGGGGGCGGGGGAGGCCCAGGGCTGCAGGGTGCAGGCCCTCGTGCACCAAGCCCTGAGTGCCCTCAGGAGCCGGGCTCTGTGCAGCCCCAGGCTGCTTCCGAGCTGAACACCCTGCTAATCCCCCCCGGTCTGATACATAGGAAATTACTCACGGCGTCTCCGAAAGCAATGTGAATCCAGGGGCCTGCCCTCCCGAAGGTTAATTATAAATTTAATTAAAACGAGTCTGCATTTTTGGAAGGAAGTCCATGTGTTAAGGCCACTTGCTTGGGCCCTAATGGCTATTTATAGGGCTCAGGGCACTGGAGGGCTTTCAGGGTAAATATAGTGTCTGTTCTGAGATTCGCGGACACATGCTGGCCGGCTCTGATTTCAGGGCTCTTGCCAGCACTCTGACAGCTCTCCGCTTGCCTGGCTATTGGAGGTTCCTCTGCCGTTCGAGGCTGGGTATCCGGGGGCAGGACCCGGGATTTCAGCGCCAGCATCCTTGCCCTCGCTTCCTGTGGCCCTCCTATCAGGTAGCTGCCGGGTAGCTCGGACTGGCCTGGCAGCGAGCCATCTGGCCTTCCCGTTCTGGCTGGGGCTGAGAAGCATAGAGAAGCTGTTCAGTGGAATGGAGCCTGTGGCAGAATAAGCCACTTGGAGGTGTGACAGGAACGATTAGAAAGAGCAGGGTTTGGGGAGCGTTGCTCACTCGTCATGGTAACCCATCTCACTGAGGCCCCGCTTCCTCAGCGGTGCAGTGGGCATCACAGTATTATCGTGCAGGACTGTTGGGAGGGAAAATAAGACACTGCCTGTTAACCCAGAATAGACCCCATCTCACAAGAAGAGGACTATTGTTATCTTTAATGATTATTAAGAATTTATCCCGCCATAACCAGTTTGGCTCAGTGGATAGAGCGTCGGCCTGTGGACTGAAGGGTCCCGGGTTCGATTCCGGTCAAGGGCATGTACCTTGGTTGTGGGCACATCCCCAGTAGGTGTGCAGGAGGCAGCTGATTGATGTTTCTCTCTCATTGATGTTTCTGACTCTCTATTCCTTTCCCTTCCTCTCTGTAAAAAAATCAATAAAATATATTTTTAAAAAAAGAATTTATCCCAAATGTCAAATATTTTAATTTTACAAGGGAAGCCGGAAGGATTGGAAATGGGGAAACATAAATAGCTAATCTCCAATTCAAGTGCTCACACCATCAAAACCCAGGGAACCGATCATAATCACACCTTCATTTGTGTGGGGACGATCATTGGGCTGACCAGGAAGTGGGGCAAGGAGCAGTGCATGGGGTGGTGGTGGGGAAACGGCATTTCTTCCTTGGAAATTAAGACCGACCAGAAACATTGTTCTAAAAACAACAACTTTTAAAAAATTTTTATTTATTAATGAGAGAGAGAGAGAGAGAGAGAGATCTGTTGTTCCGCTTATTTATGCATTCATTGACAACCAACTTTTTATTGACCTGTAATCTACTAGAAATGTGCACATATCCTAAGTGCGGCACCTTCTGAATCTTCGTCAACCGAACATGTCCCTGCAATCAGCACCCAGATGAAGAAACAGAGCACTGGTCCTGGCCTGTGTGGCTCAGTTGGTCGGGCATCACCCTAGGCACTGAAAGGTTGAGGTCGATTCCCAGTCAGGGCACATGCCTGGGTTTCAGGCTTGGGTCCCCGGTGGCGGGTGTGCAGGAGGCAGCCAATTGGTGTTGTGGTCTCACATTGATGTTTCTCTCCCTTTCTTTTCCTCTCTCTCTAAAAATCAATACAAATATATTTTTTAAGAAAGTAAAGAAACAGCCCTAGCTGGTTTGGCTCAGTGGATAGAGCGTCGGCCTGTGGACTGAAGGGTCCCGGGTTCGATTCCAGTCAAGGGCACATACTTAGGTTGTGGGTTCGATCCCCAGTGTGGGGCATGCAGGAGGCAGCTGATCAATGATTCTCTGTCATCATTGATGTTTCTATCTCTCTCTCTCCCTCTCCCTTCTCTCTGAAATCAATCAAAAAATATATATAAAACCCTAATATGCAAATAGACCGAACAGTGGAACAATTGAACAACCAGTCGCTATGACATGCGCTGACCACCAGGGGGCACGCACGGAACATGGAGGGCATCGGCCACAGTGGGATGGTGGAGCAGGTGAGTGAGGGCACCAGACCAAGGCGGGGCGCCAGTCACTGTCATCGGGGCGAGCCTCTGGTGGTTACTGAAAATTCTTTGCTCCTGCGCCGTGGTCCCACCCGGCGCTCGCACCTGCTGCTGGCACCTGCCTCGATCGCCCCTGAGGGCTTCTTCACCTTCCCCTGCTTCTGAGGGGTGATCGGGGTAGCAGCTGCCACTCTCACCTGTTGACAGTGCCGGCCCCATTCACACCTGCTGCTGACACCGGCCCCAATCACTCTGTGCTGTCAGCGGTGCGAGCAGGGCCGGCGCCGTCAGCATGTGGGAACGGTGAAGGCAGGAGGGGGGCTGCTGGCAGACAGGGGCTGGGAGGGGCCGGAGGGGCTGGGAGGGGCTGGGCAGGGGCACGGATGATGGGCCGAGACCTGCCCCTGTGCCCACCACAGCCTCGAGGCTCACAGTTCCTTTCAAGGTGCATGAATTTGTGCACTGGGCCCCTAGTAAAAAATAAAAAAAGTAAAGAAACAACATTGACAACATGCCCCCACCATGTCTCTTTCCAGTCTATAAAGGTAACAGCTTCCTAACTTTTAAAAGTATCTATTAGGTTTACTTGTGCATTAAAACATTTCTTTTATTTAAATAGGTTTACAAGTCGCCCTAGCTGGTTTGGCTCAGCGGACAGAGCGTCGGCCTTAGGACTCAAGGGTCCCAGGTTCGATTTCGGTCAAGGGCACGTACCTGGGTTGTGGGCACATCCCCAGTAGGGGGCGTGCAAGAGGCAGCTGAATCGATGTTTCTCTCTCATCGATGTTTCTAACTCGCTATCCCTCTCCCTCTCCCTTCCTCTCTGTAAAAAATCAATAAAATATATTTTAAATAGGTTTACAAGTCATTACTGTTTTTGCTGAACATTGCGTTTATGAGATGCAACCATACTGTGTGCAGTTGGAGATCTTTCCTTTCACGGTATGAAGACTCCTCACATATTACATTTCATTCCTCTGGGAGCAGGCACTGGCTGGTGTGAGATACGGGGCTGTTACAAATAGTGCTGCTACAGACACACGGCTTTTGGTGACGCGAGCACTATTTGAATGTGAACGCATTGGGCCTTTTGGATGACAGAGTAAGAAATGTTGGCTCTGATGACCTTCGCATCTGAAGACGTTGGCTGAAAAAAGTAAAACGAAGAGGTAAACGTAAAGCCCACCCACCGTCTTAGTGTCAAGGATTCCTTAGAGTTAAGTCCCGGTGCCCACTCCACACCCACAGGCAGGGATGGGGGCATTTGAAATTCACGGAAATGATGAGTCAGGAAACTTCCAAAGAGCATTTTTTGGGGAGCAGCTTACACTGGGAGGCTTAAAACAATATTACTATTACAGTGTCTCCGTGCCAAGGTTGGTTTGGTCCTTACAGAAGCTCAGGACACGTACTGTGCAGCTGTGGCCCTGCTGTGATCGGACACTTTACAAGTCCTTCGTCGGAAGACCAGCCCACAACGGTACAGGCTCCTTGGCGAGGAGGCGGCATCCGGGTCTGCTGTGGTGTTGGTGGCGGGCTCTCTGCTGAAGAAGATCAGCTGACAGTGGACGCCCATGCCCAGGTGTCCTGAGAACTGGCCGCCTCTTCCACAGTCACGCAGGCCTTCGCAGTGCAGCTTTCTGTGCTGCTGAAAACAGCGAGTCAGGGGACAGCATGGCGCCTACAGACTAGTAGACACCCCCAGATTTCAGCTTCATGTTTCCAGCAGACGAGTCAAGCTGTGTGTACACATCATTCAAAGATTCTATTCTTTCAATTCTTTTTCATCCATCTGCTGTGGGTGAAGAGAAGCCCGGGACCCAGCATGCCTTCTCTGGGCTGGGCTTATTCTGGAAAATTCCACTTTATGCCTCTTCAAATATGCGTCGTTCAACAAAACACTGAATTCCATGGGACCGTCATGTGCTGGGCAGGTACTCGCTGGAGCCCAGACATGGAGAAGGGACTGGGTTTGCCCTTAGTGTGTGGCAGGGGTGAACGTTACAGTCGCGTAAGCAGAGGGAGGGATTTTATTTGAAACATTCATTTCCCCTCCCCCCCGAGAAATGATGTGTTCACTAAACACAAATACATTTTGAAATGGATCTGACATACCTAGCATTGCTAGAACTTGGTGGTCCACACCCCTCTCTCCCCTCAACCGCAGACTATGTGTCTAACAACCTGTGGCCTCAATAAAATGTTACTTTAAAATATTAGATAAGTTTATACAATATTGTAACTGAGCACATTAGGGGACATGCAGTACCCGACTGCCTCAAACCAGATTGCACGCTTAGCACTGTTTATTTTTAGAAGCAAAAGTGCCTGGCAATTTAAGCACAAGCATTCAAACATTCGTTCCACTGAACTGAGATAAGGTGTCATTCCATTCGACTGTTCTCCTTTTATCATTTGATTAGCCTTGCAAACTGATTTACTATAGGGAGAAATTAGAAGAAAAAATATTTTTAAAAAATAACACAACATTTATTTTTGAACTCATGTCTTTTCGATGAAAATTAAAAAGAAAGGATGGGATAGTTACACGTACTATCCATTTGTGTGTGTCAGTGAAGGGAAAACATTCTGGACTCTTCTGTCACCAGACCTGTGTGGGCAACACATTTACATCCTTCAGCTTCTCTCCCTCTTAGTGCTCATGCGCGCCCTCTCTCGTTGTTATACTTATTAAACTCACGGCCAGGAAAGCCGGAGACGTTCATTTAAACTAGGGTGTCAATGACTGATACCTTCAGTAAGCATGGTCTCACTTCCAGATGCCGGAATTAGAGGGGGTTTGGAGCAGGATGAGCTGGCGAGCTTCCAGGCTTCTTATTTATTTATTTAAATATATTTTTAATGATTTCAGAGAGGAAGGGACAGGGAGAAAGAGATGGAAACATCAACGATAAGAGAAGCATTGATTGGCTGCCTCCTGCACACCTCCCACTGGGGATCAAGCCTGCAACCCAGGCATGTGCCCTGACCAGGAATTGAACTAGTTGTTGGATTGGTTGTTGCGTCGACACTCAACCCCTGAGCCACACCTGGCTGGGCTCCAGTCATATTTAAATATGACTTGCCAATCAAGAAGCTTGTGAGTAACTAACACAGGCATGCTCACCAACCCTGGCGGGCTATTTATTTTACAAAGAGGAAAGGAACCCAGGAGTTGTTACGCAGGATGAAAGGTAAGTGTAGGCACATGTATTTGTAAGATGAAGCTATAGTCCGGGGTCCACATCAGAGGGAACCCTGTGGTCTAGGGCAGCATGGCCGAGTCTTTCTGGTAGAGAAAAGTTCATGTCTTCCCATGAGAAACAGCGGCTGGGTCTCCCCTCTTTGAAGTATTTATTAGGAGCTGTAGCTCAGGGCTTTCCCCTCTGAGCTGTGTGGAAGAATGGAATGACAATGACTTCATTTCTTTTTTTTTTTTTTAAATATATTTTATTGATTTTTTACAGAGAGGAAAGGAGAGAAAGATAGAGAGTTAGAAACATCGATGAGAGAGAAACATCGACCAGCTGCCTCCTGCACATCTCCTACTGGGGATGTGCCCGCAACCCAGGTACATGCCCTTGAC
>NW_005871330.1:36076-39681 GCF_000147115.1 Myotis lucifugus
GATTTTTAGAGTGAGTGGGAGAGAGAGAGAGAGAGAGAGAGAGAGAGAGAGAGAGAGAGAGAAACATAGATGTGAGAGGGACACATCGATTGGTTGCCTCCTGCTCTCACCCTGACAGGGAACCAAACCTGCAAACCAGGTTCGTGCCCCTGACTGGGAATCCAATCTGCGGCCCTTCGGTGTGCATGGCTGACACTTTAACCATTGAGCAACACTAGCCAGGTCTAAATCTATGAAAACATTTGAGACAGCCCTCCTCACTTTACAGGGTCCTGTCATTTTTAATGTGAATTGTTTGCTTACACTTAAAAACTAGGATACTTTACACAAAAATCTGAAATGTTCTGACTGCGCTAGACTCACATGGCAGTTATCAGGGGGGCCGAGGTCAGTTGCCAATGTGATTTTCCTTCCTGTGTGAGTGACTTGGTCTTCGTGCCTGGAGACCCAGAGGGGTTTTTCCTTTAGTGGTTTTAGTAGGCTGTGTCTAGGACTTGCAGGTACTGTGCCAATTTTCCCAGGTGTTTGGGGGGAGCTTTGTATAGATAGATTTGGTATTTTGCTCAAGAAAGTTTCCTTGAATTTTAAATATTAGTTGTTTTATTGTTTTGTCTTTCCTTTTCAGGGATTCTAATTACAAATATGCTTTAACTTAACAACTGTATGGTGGGCAGTGGCCGCTGGGGGTGACTTCGATGGTCCAAATAGAAATTAGTCTTAACTGGTGGTGGCAATTACTTCTATACTAGTATTAATGGCAACGGCTAAAGTCCTTAGGATGTACCTGAACTTATAAACATTCTAGCAGACATCTCATTCACACAGCTGAAACTAAAAGAGACATCCAGAAGGAAGCCTACTCGTGACCTTGACGGACGTTGGGGGATGCCAGGACCTGGGGAGGAGCCTCCAAGAGTCCATGGCCTGGTTCTTTGCTATGAAAATCCAGACATTGGATTTTACCATCCTCTTCACGGAAGATAAGACTCGGGAGAGATGTTTTACACTCACCAAGCACAGCAGGGACCCACCCGCTGACAGCAGGGACCCACCCGCTGACATCCCCTGTCCACTGAAATGCACATATACAACAAGCTACAAATAAATTTGTTGGTTTAAACTACTGGGCTTTGGGAGTTATTTGTTACTGCAGCAGAACCGAGCCCATCTGGACTGATACTGCCAGCCTTAGGCCAGTCTTTCCCAGCTTCCCAAACAGCATCCATTATGACATGAGCCTCAAATAATTTGCTTCTGGTTAGAGGGAAAGGAACAAAGTTAGTAATGATTTTTTAAAATGAATCTGGACAGATTCAGAACTATCTCCATTACTAAGTGACCCAGTTACTTGCCTTCCATCGGGCTTTCTAGAGAATGAAAGGAAAGGGAGGATTGATTGTGCATGTACCAGGTACCTGGCAGAAGCCACCACTAGACTTATTCTGTGTGCCTGGGAGGTGCGCTGCACACACTGGTTGGCAAAGCATGCGTTTCTGCCTTAGCTGTGTAGCTCCTTTGAAAGAGCTCAATCCATGAATGTCCACTTGGTGTATGGATCTTGCCAAGTTCTGATTTGGGGTGAGTGACAGATGGACGATTGAGACCACAGCCAATCACCCTGTGGGGTCCTGCCCAGGTGGGTACCCACTTTCTCCCCATTCATATTTCAGCCCCAAATTGAATCACAGATTGGAGTGGGAGGAGCCTGGGAAATTGCCTGGTTGTTCCCTCCACAGGCAGAGGCAGTTTCAGCATGAGAACTGAGGTCTGTGGAGGCCCAGCCCAACGCTGTCCCCCCACATTACTCACTGACCTCCCACATCACTGACCCACAGCAATCAGCAATAGTAGGGAAGGTGCCAGGATGCGAAAATGCCTGAGACACAGGGAGTTGCTAAAATGGATCTAGATGCAAAAGCTAAGGGGCATAGGTCATCCACTCTTCAGAGGCACGGCTTTCCTATCTCTAAAATGGTCCAATAGTCCCCACATTAGCCTTGCTTTGCTCATTCACTGAGATAATGGATAGGAAAACTTCTCTCACAGTTAATATGCACTTAAGCCTTATTGGAATGAACCAAGTCCTGTTGGGCAGCGCAGGCATTCCTTATTTCACGGTGCTTCATTTTATTGTGCTCTGCAGATATTGTGATTTTTCCAGACTGAAGACAAGACCCTCCACCAGCAAAAAGATGACAACTCGCTGAACGCTCAGATGATGCATAGCATTATTTAGCAACCAAGTGTTTTTAACTAGTGTGTACATTGTTTTTTAAGACTTAATGCTATTGCACATGTAATAGACTACGGCAAGCATGCCAAACTCAAAGGCTAACATGCCAAATAAACAAGGCATGCGGCCCGCGGGCCGGGAGTTTGACATGCTTGGACTATGGCTTAGGGCAGTGATGGCAAACCTTTTGAGCTCGGCATGTCAGCATTTTGAAAAACCCTAACTTAACTCTGGTGCTGTGTCACATACAGAAATTTTTTGATATTTGCAACCATAGTAAAACAAAGACTTATATTATTTTATATATTTAAATGTCATTTAACAAAGAAAAATTAACCAAAAAAATGAGTTCGCGTGTCACCTCTGACACGCGTGTCATAGGTTCGCAAACACTGGATAGGGTAAACATAACTTTTACATGCCCTGGGAAACAAAACAAAAAAAGTTATGTGACTTGCTTTATTTCTATATTCGCTTTCTGAGGTGGTCTCCTAAAGGTCGTCAACCTTAAGGTTTGCCAGCTCTTCCTCCCAAAACGGGCCCTATTCCTTGCACTCCTGCACTGCCCCCTGCTGGGCGGTAGGAGGAAGAGGGACTCGCCTGGGTTATGATGCCGCCTTTGGTTGGGCTGCCTGGCCGCTATGCTTTCTGACTTACATGTTCAGCAGGAACTCATCTGTCACAGAGCTGTCCACAACGAATGGCCGGAGGAGGGTGTGTGCACCGCCGGGGGCTGTGGGCCGGAGTCAGGGACCCAGCTGCTAATCCTCAGCTGCAGGGGCCTCACAGCTGTTTATTTAACTTTGGGTTGATGTCATCGGACATTTTCCCTGGTGGATTCTCTGAGCTTACAGCAGTGGCGATATTATGATCACAGCAGCCAAAAATTGTCCTTGCCCCTGAGTGCCACCAGCGAGGTCCCCACAGCACCGGGAAAATCCCAGCGCTCACAGGACACGTGGGGCTGAGGCCGCCCTTGTTCCACGTCATCTCATCCGATCCTCATTACAACCCGGTGAGTCAGGCCGGAAGTGAGAGCAATGGATGGACACGGGGATGGAATGTGGCAGCTACAGCCCAAGGCCTGGCTCTTGTGCCTGGTTCTGCCACACTCAGTGATCATGGTCCTCTGTGAGCCTCACTTTCTACATCTGCAAAATGGGTAGAAGAAAGTCCTCCAACGGGAGAGTGTTTTATGAACGGCCTTACACTTGTTTTTGTGTCTAATTACTGATAGGAGAGGCACGTACAAACGTCCATGGACTGCAGACCTGATGGGCGGGCTCAAACAGGTTGGGGGGGGCGCCAGAAATGGAAACTGGGTTTTCTCACCGGAGACCCCAGTGCCTTTTCTTCGTCACCACCTGCTGTC